>NC_135815.1:17089303-17389303 GCF_964213995.1 Mustelus asterias | reverse complement strand
ATTGGGGCAGAAATTCAAATTGCCCATTCTTCACTAAGATGAATTTCTACCATTATCCCAGTGCTCATGATGTGATGATAAATTTGGATTGTATGAATTACTCTGCATCAAATTACTTAAGAAAAAAGAAACCACCTTTATTTACGCAGCCCGTTTCACAAACTCCAATGAACCCAAAAGTGTTTTACAGCCAATGAAATAGTATTTTCACTGTTGTAATATGGGGGAAAACAACAATCAAATTAAGCACAGCTATGTCCTACAAAGATAAATGAGATAACAGATTTGTTGATAATCTGTTTGTGATATTGTTTGAGAGATAAGTATTGATTAGAACACCACCAGAACCCCCTGCTCTTTGAATTGTGTGACAGCATGGTCTTTTAAATCCAACTCAGAGGGCAGATAGCTCTCTCGGTCTTGGTTTATCTTCTCATCTGAAAGCACCTCTGTATTACACTGAAATATCAGTTCTAGATTAGGTGCTCAAGTCCATGGAGTGGAACTTGAATTCACAGGTTCAGGAGAGAATGCTACCATTGACTCAAGTCTGATAATCAGACCTGATAATCAAAAGTTCCATGTCTGAGGGGGATCTTGTTGTCTTATCCCAAAAACAACTAAAGTTTTAAAACATGTATTTACATTATGCTATTATAAAGAATGAAGAAAATAACATAATATAATAAATATAATTCTCTTGGATTATTTTGTCTTCTAAATGCCTTAATATAGAAAATAATGTACTTGCATATTCATAAGTTACTTGTGTTTCTTTGCTGCAGTCAGCTTTTGAGGCAACTGGTAGCAAAGTTAAAGTAAGAATATTCAAATAATATTCAATTCTTCTATCTCAGATTGTACAAGCTTTCTGGCATTTAAATTCCCTGGCAGTACCATAGCTATGCCGGTTGTCTAAAACCAATGGATATTCCTACCAGCCACTGTTAGAATGTCATGGACTTCTAATTTACACCTATGCTGTGCCTGGCTGTTATTATTGCTGGAAATGACTGAAAATAAGTCATCATTAATTGCAACCACAGCAATCTAAAATTACGAGTTACTAAAGTTCATAGTAACTAATGGATTATTCATGGAAAAGTTTCTAATTACATTTATATGTAATTGTTGCTTTGAAATTAGTCAATAATTTATACATAACTTTGTAGTTGTAAATAATGGCCCAAAACAATGTAGTAATACTTTTCATGCCACATGGTAAACAATCTTTCTCCGCCTGGTGCTCTCTGGTACCATCTCTTAACATTTCCTGGCTATCCCATAGCTGACTGCGTTTATCACAAAGCACTGAATGAAATGCATTTTAATTCAGTTGCCAAAACACACTTAACACACCATAAACAAATAGTTACTTTAACTGTATTCTTTAATCTTGACAGAATACCAACAGTCATAGTAAAACTATTGCTACAGGAAAAGTACATACACCAAGAACCAAAGTAATCTGTGGGCTGGATTTTAACTGTCTCTCCCAAGCGTGTTTTTGACAGGTGTCATGTAAAATAGGTTGGGTAGCTAGCCTACCACATTCCTGTCCACCACTGAGCTGACTCCATAATACAGCGGACACTGAAATCGACAGCCTGCAGGCCATATTTAAATAAATAATTTAAGGTTAATTATCCTCCTCCCTCCCTGGGCTCCAGGAAACCTCACCATTCAAAAACCATAGGACTTACTTTTCTGGGGTAACCTTTCCTCTTTTCTGTGAGCCTTCTTGCAGTCCTGACAGTACCTACCAATGCTCTGGCACCACTGGAACTGCAGACTGGCCGGCTGCTCTTGAGAGTGGGAGTTCCTTCAAGTGAGGGGAGGAAGTCCCACCCTCCCTCAACTACTTTTGCCAGCCTGCAGCGTGGTATGGCTGTGGGGTAGGCTCTGTCTGGTCCCCCTACCCACCCATGCACCTTGTAGAATGCAGCCCTTCGTCTCTAGTTCGACGCAATAATTTCTGAACCTTGTTGATGATTGGTCATACTTCACAGATTTCTTTACTGTAAACTACAAATTACTTTTCCTATACAAAAGATATGGGGTAGGTGCCATGGGATTGGGACGGCAAATATGACTAAAGAAAGGGTGTAAGGACAGTACTAGGGACGACAGGTCAGTTAGTTTAGCATCAGTGTTGAGTAAGGTTTTGGAATCCATAATCAGCGAAAAAATCAAAAGGCACTTGGAGAGATTTGAGTTAATTAAGGAGAGCCAGCTGAAATTTGTAAAAGGCAGATTGTGCTTGACTAATAAATATAAAAGCAAATTACTGCAGATGTTGGAATCTGAAACAAAAGCCCAAAACACTAACAGCAGCTGTGGAAAGAGAACAGGGCTAACGTTTCAAGTTTGGGTGACACTCCTACAGAGCTCAATTTCAAAATGTGCAGATGGTGCAAAACTTCGACGCATTGTGAACTGTGAGGAGGATAGTGCCAAACTTCAAAAGAACAGAGACAAGTTTTCAGGCAATTTCCATTATAAATCTGGACGTAATTTTTTCCAATACGATTTCTAACATTAAAGTTTGACATAAAATTGACAACAGAAAATATTTTATTGTCAAAGAGTGTACACAGGTACAAGGGGTTTTTAGTACTTGCCTTTTTCTTATCTTATTAACCAAATTTTTGGACGTTTCTAGGTACCTTTTCTGTTAGGTAAGTAAGGTAAAATCGGGATCTAGATTGTAACAAAATATATGAAGAAATAAGCCCAGAGAATATCTACACACTCTGCTAATAATAAAGCAAATTATACCACAATATACTGTGCTTAAATGAAACTAATCCACTGGCTGCTGCTGTTTTGTTGTGTTATGAGTTTTAGCAGAAGCCCCATATTACACTAGGACCTCTGAGCACAGCCCCCAACCACACACGTTATTCTGCCCTTAGATGTGAGCTAGGAACACTTAATAAACATTATGTTCAATATATATAAATTGTTTCAACATAGATTTGTTCCGCGGCCTTTGTTCGCCACATCCCAGGAAGTATGGGGAAACTGTAATTGGGGTCACTCTTTACCATTAAAATCATTGTAAAGCACTCATCTTAGACTTTCAGATTACCTCAATCTAAAGCAATTTTTCTGTCTGTTAGTTAGCAGGTCGAAATTTCTTTGAACTCTCTCCAAGTCATTCTTCATGTTTTCCACTTTAGATTCCAGCTGTCCCAGGATTCAGTTGGCTGAAACCATGTTTATCTGCAAAAGATATTGTTTATATTGGTCTGAGAGAGGTGGATCCTGGTGAGAAGTGAGTTTCTTAATTGAAGATATGAGAACTTATAATTAGTCTAATTAATATTTAACTTTCAAATATTAGAAGCAATTGTTATTTATTTAGTACATCTTTTAGTATCTTATAAAATCTATGGGAATATAATTTTCCTGTCATATATAGATTAATGGGTAATTGTGCAGTAAGTTGCAAATTTATTACAGAGGCTCCAATTATTTTGCCTGTATCTGAGGTCATCATCACAGACTTCAGAGCAGCCTTCTCAAAAATCAACCCACTGGCCCAGATGGGGTACCCAGATGAGCACTTACATCCTGCGCGGACCAGCTGGCAGAGATATTTGCAGACATCTTCAACCTCTCTTTACACCAATCTGAGGTCTCTATCTGTTTCATGGAGATGACCATCATCCGGGTACCAAAGAAAAGCCATGCAGTGTGCCTTAATGACTATCGTCCAGTGGTTCTGGCATCCATTATTATGAAATGCTTCGAAAGGTTAGTCATGGCATGAATCAATTCCGGTCTCCCGGTTTGTCTGGATCCACTACAGTCCGCCTATCACCACAACAGGTCCACAGCAGACGCCATCTCCCTGGCCCTACACTCATCCATGGAACACCTAGATAACAAAGACACCTATGTCAGACTCCTATTTATTGACTACAGCTTAGTCTTCAATACCATTATTCCTATGAGACTCATCTCCAAACTCCGTGGCCTGGGGCTCGGCTACTCCTTCTGCGACTAGATTCTAGACTTCCTAACAGACCGTAATCAGTAAGGATAGGCAACAACATCTCCTCCATGATCATCCTCAACACCAGTATTCCACGAGATGTGTCCTCAGCCCCTTACTATACTCCTTATACACTTATGACTGTGTGGCCAAATTCCCTTCCAACTCGATTTTCAAGTTTGCTGATGACACCACTTTAGTGGGTCGGATCTCAAATAATGTTGAGACAGAGTACAGGAAAGAGATAGAAAATCTGATGAACTGGTGCAACGACAATAATCTCTCCCTCAATGTCAACAAAATAAAGGAAATGGTCATCGACTTCAGGAAGCGTAGTGGAGGACATGCGCCTGTCTACACCAACAGGGACGAAGTGGGAATGGTGGAGAGCTTCAAGTTTCTCGGTGTCCAGATCGCCAACAACCTGTTCTGGTCCCCCCACGCCGACGCTATAGTTAAGAAAGCCCACCAACGCCTCTACTTTCTCAGGAGGCTAAGGAAATTTGGCAGTCTGCTACGACTCTCATCAATTTTTCTATGCACCATAGAAAGCATTCTTTCTGGTTGTATCACAGCTTGTATGGCTCCTACTCTGTCCAAGACTGCAAAAAACTACAAAGGGTTGTGAACGAAGCCCAGTCCATCACGCAAACCAGCCTCCCATCCACTGACTCTGTCTACACTTCCCGCTACCTCGGAAAAGCAGCCAGCATAATCAAGGGCCCCGGACATACTCTCTTCCACCTTTTTCCGTCGGGAAAAAGATACAAAAGTCTGAGTACACGTACCAATTGACTCAAGAACAGCCCTGCTGCGATCAGACGTTTGAATAGACCTACCTCGTATTAAGTTGATCTTTCTCTACACCCTAGTTATGACTGTAACATTACATTCTGCACTCTCTCATTTCCTTCTCTATGTACGGTATGCTTTGTCTGTATAGCGTGCAAGAAACAATAGTTTTCACTGTACTAACGTGACAATAATGAATCAAATAAAATTATTTCTGGGAGGCTTGCCTAGCCTCCACCCTCCCCAACAAGTCTGCAAATATCATAATCCCACCAAGTCCATAAGCAGCGTCCCATTAGTAGCTCGGCTAACATGACCCCTGTGGTCGCATTTCGCGTGATGTTGTATGACAACAAAAAACTAGCTGAATGTAGAGGTAAAGGCCTAATAACTTGATTCTTCATCAATATTTTGAACATTTGTACAGCCCGTTCTGCCAATGTGAGGTTGGGTGGTAAGGTGTTGACCTAACATGGCGAATACCATTTGATTTGACAAATTTCTGAAATTCCTGTGCTGTGAATGATGTGCCATTGTCTGATGCTAAGACCTCAGGGATGCCATGAATGGCAAATATTTTCCTCAATTCGTTAATGATGGCAGTGGCTGTTGTGGACTTCATCAACTGGCCATCCAACTACTTGGAATATAAGAAACATCTGACACAAAACTGATCCTGCAAAGTCCATATATATTATTGCGCAGGGTCTGCCTGGCCACTCCCAAGAATGCATATTCGCCGTCAGCAGAAAGGCCTATTGGGCTTCACAACTGGGGCATTGACTGACCATGCTTTCAATTTCTTTATCAATGCCCAGCCACCAAACATAACATCTGGCTAGTGTTTTCATCATGCTTTGTCTGGATCTGAATTGTGCAATTCCTGTAATAAAAGTTGTCTTCCTTGGGATAGGACTATAACCCTAGTCCCAGCAACAAAACACCATCCTCAAACGTTATCTCCATCCTCTGTTGGTCAGGTTTAAGCAGCTCTGACTAATACGTCACCCTTGCGTCACCATCTTAACTTTTGATAAGAATCGGTCTAAGCACATCTTTATGTGCTTAGCTGAGACTGGCAAAGTGTCTATAAGGTGCAGTGCCAGCACTATCTCTTGTGGGATTGGTGGTGATGCTACTGTCTGTCGTAAGGGCAAATGGCTTAATGCACCGACATTTGATATTTGTGTCCCTGGGCAATGCTGGAACGTATGACTGTACGCTACTAACAACAGAGTCCATCTCTGCATCCTTGCAGAGACAATTGGCGGCACTGGTTTATCTTCTCTGAATAAACATAACAATGGCTTGTGGTCTGAAATTATTGTGAAAGGCCATCCATAAATATATAAATTAAACTTTTTGACTGCCTTAATGACCGCCAAGCTTTCATTATCTATCTGAGAATATTTTTTTCCGCATCTAATAATGTTCTTGACGCAAAAGCATTTGGCCTTTCTACTCCATCAGAGATCATTTGGGACAAAACTACTCTCATTCCATATGGTAATACATTGCAGGTCACTACCAATGGCTTGGTTGGATCGAAATGCCGATGACGGCAGAGCCTGCTTAATTTTTGTGAACGCTTCTTTTTGTTCTTCTCCCCACCTCCAACGTTGATGTTTCTTTAACAGCTGGTGGAGTAGGGCTAAGATGGTAGAGATAAAAAAACCACTGTAATAATTCACCATTCCGAGGAATGACTTTAACTCTGATACTTTTTTGGCTGTGGAACTTCCTTAATGGCTTTAACTTTATCTTCCAAAGGATGTAAACCTTTTGCATCATACCCTAAAACCCAAATATGTAACTCCATCTGCCTGGAAAGTGCATTTCTCCCTTTTCAACCTGATACCCGCTTCTTTATATCTTCTCAAAACTGCCTCCAAGTTTGATCTGTATTCTTCAGGTGAGGCTCCTGTAATTAGAATGTCATTGAGATAAGCCACTACATTAGGGATGCCTTGTAATGAACTTTCCATTGGAAAATGGCACACGCTGATGAAACTCCAAAAGATAAACGTATATAATAGTATAGACCCTTGTGGGTGTTGATAGTAACCAACCTCTGCGAATCTTTATTCAATTCCAGCTGCTGGTAGGTGTGACCGAGGTCTAACTTGGTGTATTTTAAACCCCCGGCTAGTTTGGCACAGAGGTCCTCAATTCTAGGAATGGGATATCTGTCTATCTGAACTCCTTTGCTGACTGTTAGTTTATAATCCCCACAAATTCTTATAGTACGATCTGGTTTGAGGATAGGGACAATGGGTGCAGCCCATTTGGAGAACTGTAGGGGTTTCATAATACCTAAATCTTCCAGTCTTCCAAGCTCGACTTCAACATTATGATGAAGTTCAAAGGGTACTGGGCAGGCTTGAAAAAATGTAGACGTTGCATCCGGATTCAGATATATTTTGGCTTTAGCTCCTCTTATACATTCTAGTTCATTTTGGAAGACCTCAGAATATTTAGACAACAGCTCTTGAAAATCTCCATTCCGCAGGTTTAATATTTCCAACCAATTTAATTTTATCTGCTTGAGCCAAACAGTCCATTAAACAAGGTCTGTGACCTTTAATTACCAAGACAGGTAGCTATGTCATTTGATACTTGTAGGACGCGGTGACTACTACTGCCCATGAGGTCTGTAATGTCTTTCCAGTATATGTAGATGATATGGCTCCTGACTCACTCAATCTTAATGGTTGGAGGCCTTTTTGAAGGTAACAAAATGCCTGTACCCCTATAACTATAGTCACAGCCCCTGTGTCAATTTCCATTTTAAGCGATCTGCCATTTACCATCAAGGCTATCTCTATAAGGGCACTTTACTTAGTTGGACCTGGTTTACGATAAATGACTCGGGTTTCTTGTTGGGCTCCTCATCCAGTTTTTTGAAAGGGGTTAAACTAACCATTGTGGGGTTTTTTTTGCACATTCTGTCTTGTCTGCTTCACTCTGCACCACTCTTGTAATTTCTGCATCGGCAAGCTTATTGGGAGTGTTCTCCCCCAAATCAAAAACAAGCTTCCGCCTCATTGCTGTAATCCCTTTTTCATGCTCTTCTGTACTCACCCTCAGACTGTTCTTCACAACAAACATTTAACACCATAAATGGTTTAGCTCATTTGGCATGCCTTGCAACTTGCTTCCATCCTGCTCAGTGCACCTGGGTCAACTCCACAGCTTTTTCTAAAGAGATTTTGGTCTCAGCCAGTAACAACTTCTGTATCATTAGGCTGTTTATATCAAAGACCCAAACGGTCTCTTAACATTTCTCCTAAAGCTGGGCTGAATTCGCAGTGCTCTGCTAACCCTCTCAATGTGGCTACGAAGCCTGAGACCATCTCCCCTGTTCCTTGGACTGCCGAATGAAATTTGTATCTCAGCATAATGATTGAGGGCCGGGGGTTGAAATTATATTTTACAAATTCAAAAGACTGGGCGGGATTTTCCGGTCATGCTCGCACCAAAACCAGAAAATCTCACCCGAGGTCAATGGACCTTTGTATGGTCCGCCCCTTGCCCACTACGATTCCCATGGTGGGCGGGATGGGAAAGTTCCGCACTGTGTCTGGAGAGTCAGGCGGTGTTAAATTTCTCACTGAGCTGTAAGCCTGTGGGCCACAGACTGTGAGCAAAATAACCTTTTGCTTTTCTTCAGCTGTTGTTTCATTTGCCAGAAAGAAGTAATACAGCCTTTCAATATACTGTCACTACTTTTCCACTTCTGGGTCAAAATATTCAATATTTCCAATCAAAGGCATTTTAATGTACGTATGTACGTTGTTTCTTCGTATTTTCAACACTGAAGTCTCTTCCCCCTCTAGCTGCACACTGAAATCCTTAATGACTCTGAAAGGTTTTCCTCATCGCCAGTGTAATGGATGTGGCTCAAAGTAACAAAGGATTACCAAATAACTATTTATTGCCAACAACAAAGGGTCTGGCAGAATTAACTATGCCACATTGCAATACTCCTCCCTGGCTCCAACTGAGGATTCTCCCCTTGCACTCAATTGGCTCAGTTTCCTGCCTCAACACTCTATAGCGTCTGGCCTGATCACATGGCCTTCAGGGAACGCCCTCTTAAAGGGGCCACGGTACCACAGATGTGATTTTGCAAAAGATAAATTTTTTAAATTGTGAGAAATGGAAGAGGCATGATCAGTTGAGTGGCCTCTTTCTGTGCTTTTATATTGCTTTAATTATAAGTAATTCTACTACTTGATTCTTTTCAGGGATATTATAAATAGATTAGGAATTAAATTCTTCTTAGCAAAGGATATAAATCACATGGGAATAGAGAAAGTCATGGAGATGACCAGCGATTACCTGTATTCAAGGTATGGATTTTACCAACCATGAGTTCATTTGATGTCTAGAAAATTAGTAACAATTTGCATTTATCTAGAGATTTTAAAGTTTTAAAAAAAGTCTTAAGATACTTCACAGAAACTTAACAGTTTCTATGACATTCTTTTGTCCATTATTTTTACTGTATGTCAACCTATTTGTACTATATTCTCACTCAGATGTAATATCCAATTTCTCATAGAATAAAGAAACCGATCCATCTTAGTTTTGACATTGATGGATTTGATCCCATTCTGGCACCTGCTACAGGAACTCCCGTAAAGGGAGGTCTCACGTATGAACAAGGTATCTTTGTGGCAAGTGAAATCCATAAAACAGGTATGATAAAGAGGAACACAGTAAAAGATGTTTATGTTGTCAATGTGATTGGCCCCATTGAACAAATTATGCAAATTGAGAAACTCGGGGAAACAATGAAATTTCATCCCATAACAATTTGTTGGCATGAGAATACCAGAATTTGGGTGGTTGTGATTCATCCAAGAAGGAAATAGAAAACAAAATCTAGAAAAGAAAACCATTGTCTTCGGTTCATGCTGCACAGTCTGTGGTATTGCAGTTGCTTTTTGCAGAGGAAGCCGGTTTAAAATTTCTAAGAATTTCTATCAGAACTGATAATTACAGTAAATTCAAGTTTCCAAGTTCTCTCTTTACGAAGTTCTCTTTTTCTTTCTTACTGCTGGAAGCATTGAATCGGTGAATCCATCTTGCAGAGAACCAAGACACGAGAACAATAGCACACAAAAGGACACAAGCTTTCTTTAGGAGAAGCTTTCTTCAAGTCTAGAATTATTGGACTGGGTGCTTTTCTATGCGATCAGGGTAGACCATGGGAAAAGTCAGGCAGTGAGCCATACTGTTGGTTCATTATGTGACCTGATCTGTATTCGTTACCACTATCCACACCTTAACCAGATTGATGCTGACCACTCCTTCATTTTCACTGCATTTAGAAAAAAGAAATGGTGGGGCTTGGGTCCTTGGCGAATTTCCCTTCCATCTGTCCATGTTACCTTCACATCCAATGACTATCAAGGGGAAACTGATGGTAGACAAATGAAATTGCCATAATTTGATTTATTACTGTCACATGTATTAGTATACAGTGAAAAGTATTGTTTCTTGTGCGCTATCCAAAGCACACCATACATAGAGAAGGAAAGGAGAGGGTACAGAATGTAGTGTTACAGTCATAGCTAGGATGTAGAGAAAGATCAACTTAATGCGAGGTAGGTCCATTCAAAAGTCTGATGGCAGCAGGAAAGAAGCTGTTCTTGAGTCGGTTGGTACGTGTCCTCAGACTTTTGTATCTTTTTCCTGATTGAAGAAGGTGGAAGAGAGTATGTCTGGGGTGCATAGGGTTCTTGATTATGCTGGCTGCTTTTCCGAGGCAGTGCAGACAGTGTCAATGGATGGGAGACTGGTTTGAGTGATGGACTGGGCTTCATTCACGACCCTTTATGTTTATTGCGGTCTTGGACAGAGCAGGAGCCATACCAAGCTGTGATACACCTGGAAAGAATGCTTTCTGTCGATGTTGGTGAGAGTTGTAGCAGACATGCCAAATTTCCTTAGTCTCCTGAGAAAGAGGAGGAGTTGGTGGGCTTTCGTAACTATAGCATCCACATGGAGGGCTAGGACAGGTTGTTGGTGATCTGGACACCTAAAAACTTGAAGCTCTCAACCATTTCCACTTCGTCTCCATTGATGTAGACAAGGGCATGCCCTCCACTACACTTCCTGAAGTCGATGACCATCTCCTTCGTTTTGTTGACAATGAGGGAGAGATTATTGTCATTGCACCAGTTCACCAGATTCTCTATCCCTTTCCGGTACTGTGTCTTGTCATTGTTTGAGATCTGAACCACAACAGTGGTGTCATCAGCAAACGTGAAAATCGAATTGGAGGGGAATTTGGCCATACTGTCAGAGGTGTATAAGGAGTATAGTAAGGGGCTGAGGACACAGTCTTATAGAGCACCAGTGTTGAGGATGATCATGAAGGAGGTGTTGTTGCCTATCCTTACTAACTGCGGTCCGAGGGTTAGGAAATCTAGGATCCAGTTGCAGAGGGAGGAGCCGAGCCCCAGGCCATGGAGTTTGGAGATGAGTCTCGTCGGAATAATTGTGTTAAAGGCTGAGCTGTAGTCTATGAATAGGAGACTGACATAGGTGTCTTTGTTATCTACGTGTTCCAGGGTTGCGTGTAGGGCCAGGGAGATGGCGTCTGCTGTGGACTTGTTGCGGCGACAGGCAAACTGTAGTGAATGCAGGCAGTCTGGGTGTCAGGAATGGCCCCCGGCATCTGAGAGGCCTTGTATTGGATTCCTCTCCCTCCATACTACTTAACTGTCAAAGACCCTAATCCTGGACAAGGCCTTTAGTGGGACAACATCATCTCTTTGGGCCCTTCTGCCCATTTAATCATACTCTTATATGTTGTATTGTTGCTAAAGCAGCAATCTGGCAATTTTATGAGGATATATCCTTCTCTCCAAACAGCGAGCTTGAATTTCTGTCCATAGGTTTCACATAGCTGAAAATCCAGCATCACATGAGCATACTTGTTTTTATGGTATGTCTGAAGAATGGTATATGTCTGTGGGATGATGGTTACCGTGGAACAACAGAGAAGGCTAGCTGTTAGGAGTTATACTGTGCCATGTTTAAGTCTTGTAACTGGTAAAGGTTATGCTAATTCTTTTTAATATATTTCAACTTAAATAAAGTTTGTTTGGTAAAAGCTTTCTGATGGGTCACTTGAATCATACCTGGAGTGAAACTCCTTATGCTCACCAATGCCAAAATCAAATGTAAAACCTAGGGCCTGGGCTAACTTCACAAAACACTTTGGAGTCTTTGGCTGGGTCGTAATACCTGCCACAGCTATTCAACTGTTGAAACCCCATTCATGCCTCTTTGAGCTTAAGACTTGAGTATTCCAACACACGTCTGGCTGCTGTCTTAAATTCTACTTTCCATAAAGTGACACAATCTCCATATATTTTACTCTCATCAAGTCCCATTCAGCTATCAATGCTGTGCTACATTAGTTTTCGGCCACACAACACTTTGATTCTAAAATTCTCATCCTTGCTTTCAAATTCTTCCATGGCCTTGTCCCTTCCTCTCTGCAATCTTCTTCAGCCCCACACCTTCTGAGGTATCTGCACTCATCTAATTTTGGCCTCTTGAGCATTTCCTGGAATTTTCTTCCTAAAACACAGTACCTCTCATTCTTCTTTTAAGACACTCTTTAATAATCTCCTATGATCTTTGTACTCTCCGCTAATTAGTTACTAATGCTATGACGCTTGTGCTGATCATTCTCTAATAATACTCAAATTTTTGATTGACTGGACAGTTTGATTGGTCAGCTTAAGGGACACATTGAGGGGGAGTTTATTGCCTGGCACATATGGAGGCATGAGGGGCACACGGGGGACATAAGTGCGTGTTGCACATGTGGCTGGCAATTGGTGTCAGCAGCTGGGTGGTGCGTTGATGGAGAAAGCAGCAAAACGTGAGGATTGATAAAAGGGAAGGGGTGGCATGGGAGGGATAGAAGGAATAGTTTGGGAAAGGAATGAGAGAGATGGCAAGGATGGAGAGGATGGCATGGGAGGTGTAGATCACATGATGAAATTGATTAGGTGTGGCAAAATGCAGGGGACAATTATTTGATACAATTTATTAAGAAAATTAAAATTCTTGAGATTTGAATTAAAATGTTTTAGAAAAGCTGTGTGGAGAATCGTGTTGATTCTATAGACGAAGAAGGTGATTTTTAGATTTAGCTCCAATATTATGCCCCCACACAAACTTAAAACTCAAGGAGTACTTATAATATTGCTTTGAAGCTTTAACAATTGATACTTAGGAAGCTGTTTTATTTGATTTATAGTTACTGAAACAGGGATCTTTCAGTAGAATGTTTATTGTTGAATAATATTGAGCCCATCAGATGTAAGACAGCCTTTTCAGCTCCCAATTACACTTCCATATTCTATGACTAGAACACGGTGGCACAGTGGTTAGCACTGCTATCTCACAGCGCCAGGGACCTGGGTTAAATTCCCAACTTGAGTCACTGCCGGTGTGGAGTTTGCATGTTCTCCCCATGTCTGTGTGGGTTTCCTCCCACAGTCCGAAAGATGTGCTGGTAGATGCATTGGCCGTGCTAAATTCTCCCTCAGTGTACCCAAACAGGCGCCGGAGTATAGCGACTAGAGGATTTTCACAGTAACTTCATTGCAGTGTTAATGTAAGCCTACTTGTGACTAATAAATATACTTTACTTTAAATAAATTACAAGGTCAGACTCTTAACAAAATTGTATTTATATTCCTGAACCAATTTTACACATGGACAGCTTTATGTAGCTTCTCTAGAATGAAAACTTTTGATTTTGTTCAAGTCTTTGGTGAAAGAATAAATAGAAATCATGAGTTTAAAGAAATTCTTTTAGAATAAATATACTAATTTGACCACATTTTTTGCGAGTCTCTGCTAATAAATTTTGTTTCTCGGTATATAATTGTACTGTATATGTTATATTTTCCTCTGCAGGCCTGCTGTCAGCAATTGATTTAGTGGAAGTTAATCCATCTTTAGGAAAAACAGAAGAAGAAGCTACATCCACTGTGAATTCTGGTCGAGATGTTATTTTGAAAGCACTTGGCTATTTGGAAAAATAATTTCACCGATCATTCTTTGCTGGAATTCTAACAGTTTTTAACATTTGTCTTTTGTTGTATCATTATTATGGAGATTTGTGAATCATTTGTACTCCCAGGAAGCAAAATTGAGGATAAGTAGTACTTTTAAAACTTTTATCAACTTATATTACTATTTTATTCAAAAACTTACAATTTTTTAATGTTAAAATTTGATTGTCTGGCATAAAATCCAGGATGAAATAATGTTAGTTGCAATGTTCTCTGGCTCCATTTCCATCCACCTTCCTTATTACTCTCATGCTGAATCTGTTACATTGAGTGACACACCCCACATTCTCTGCACTCGGGATTGGCAGAGTGGAGTCAAAATCCCATGAGAATCGAAAAACACAGTTCATACTGGCATGATTGCACAGTCTGATTTTCATTGGCCCTTGCTAATGATGTAATCAGGTTCTCATCCATAATAAGTGAGAACCTGAATTTAATACATTTGAATGAATTTCCATATTATTAATGGTCCCCTTGCCAAATTATGCCCTCTCACTGAATATTCATACTTCGCTGATGTGACTTGGCAGGTTTTTTAAAACATAAATCTGTCGAGGGAATCCCTTGGAAAGGTGCAAAGGTAAGTGTAGCCCTCAGGAGAGAGGAACATGGCCAGGCAATTCCCAGGGCAATGCTCCCTGGCACTGCCCCTGGCACAGGTAGAATCCCAAAATATACATTTTCCTGGGGATGATCTCCCCCGCACCTATAACATTCATCAGAATATCTGCTTTTTTGACCCATTTTTTTCCTTCTTTCCCCTGCCTTGCTCAGTGAGTTTCTGCACTGTCTCTTCAGCAAACTCAACTCTGCTGTCCTGACTTGCAAAGTCACAGCTAATCCACCTTGCCTGTATGCATGCACTGTAACTTGACATAGCCTCTCTCCGCACTCTGAATTGCCTGAGCTATTTCCAGTGCACCATGGAAATTTTATTGCGAGATATACCCAAAATAGAAGTGTTTTAATCATAGGAGTTTCCCAAGAAGAGCATTTGACAAACCTCGAAGAGGTGCTTGAGATTCAAAGAGGCGGGAATATGACTTAAAAAAAGGGAAGTGTTCCTTTCAGGCCCACAAGGTCACTTACCTTGGATTTAAAGTCAACACCAAGGGCTACACCCTCTAGAAGAAAAAATAAAAGCTATAAAGGAAGCACCAGCACCAAGGAACGTGTCAGAATGTGAAACTTTTGTTGGGCATGGTTAATTACTATGGCCGGTTGATACCAAATCTATCAACATTACTGGTACCCTTACATTTGCTTTTAAAGAAATATCAAAGTTGGTATTTGAGCGAGCCATAAAAAGAAGCCTTTGAGAAAGTTAAACTTGCTTTACAATCTTCAGGATTGCTCGTCTATTTCAACCCAAAGAGAGAGATAGCGTGATGCTTTGCCATTTGGCAGTGTTGTCTCATAGAACGGAAGATGGCATAGAATGGCCCGTCACCTTCGTGTCACAAACCTTAATTGATGCCAAGAAAAAATTCTCCCAAATTAAAAAAGAGGGGCTAGCCATCATTTACGGAGTTAAAAAATTCCACAAGTATGTACATAAGCGTTAGACACTTAGACACCCTACAGCACAGAAAGAGGCCATTCGGCCCATCGAGTCTGCACCGACCACAATCCCACCCAGGCCCTACCCCCATATCCCTACATATTTAGAACATAGAACATAGAACATTACAGCGCAGAACAGGCCCTTCGGCCCACGATGTTGCACCGACCAGTTAAAAAAAAACTGTGACCCTCCAACCTAAACCAATTTCTTTTCGTCCATGAACCTATCTACGGATCTCTTAAACGCCCCCAAACTAGGCGCATTTACAACTGATGCTGGCAGGGCATTCCAATCCCTCACCACCCTCTGGGTAAAGAACCTACCCCTGACATCGGTTCTATAACTACCCCCCCTCAATTTAAAGCCATGCCCCCTCGTGCTGGATTTCTCCATCAGAGGAAAAAGGCTATCACTATCCACCCTATCTAAACCTCTAATCATCTTATATGTTTCAATAAGATCCCCTCTTAGCCGCCGCCTTTCCAGCGAAAACAATCCCAAATCCCTCAGCCTCTCCTCATAGGATCTCCCCTCCATACCAGGCAACATCCTGGTAAACCTCCTCTGCACCCTCTCCAAAGCCTCCACATCCTTCCTGTAATGTGGGGACCAGAACTGCACACAGTACTCCAAGTGCGGCCGCACCAGAGTTGTGTACAGTTGCAACATAACGCTACGACTCCTAAATTCAATCCCCCTACCAATAAACGCCAAGACACCATATGCCTTCTTAACAACCTTATCTACTTGATTCCCAACTTTCAGGGATCTATGCACACATACACCTAGATCCCTCTGCTCCTCCACACTATTCAAAGTCCTCCCGTTAGCCCTATACTCAACACATCTGTTATTCCTACCAAAGTGAATTACCTCACACTTCTCCGCATTAAACTCCATCCGCCACCTCTCGGCCCAACTTTGCAACCTGTCTAAGTCTTCCTGCAAACTACGACACCCTTCCTCACTGTCTACCACACCACCGACTTTGGTGTCATCAGCAAATTTGCTAATCCACCCAACTATACCCTCATCCAGATCATTAATAAATATTACAAACAGCAGTGGCCCCAAAACAGATCCCTGAGGTACACCACTTGTAACCGCACTCCATGATGAATATTTACTATCAACCACCACCCTCTGTTTCCTATCCGCTAGCCAATTCCTGATCCAATTTCCTAGATCACCCCCAATCCCATACATCTGCATTTTCTGCAGAAGCCTACCATGGTGAACCTTATCAAACGCCTTACTAAAATCCATATATACCACGTCCACTGCCTTGCCCCCATCCACCTCCTTGGTCACTTTCTCAAAAAACTCAATAAGGTTAGTAAGGCACGACCTACCTGCCACAAAACCATGCTGACTATCACCTATCAATTCATTACTCTCCAAATAACTATAAATCCTATCCCTTATAATTTTTTCCAACATCTTGCCGACAACAGAAGTGAGACTCACCGGTCTATAATTCCCGGGGAAGTCTCTGTTCCCCTTCTTAAACAATGGGACAGCGAAGGTCACACCCTCGAGCCTCCCCATCCCCAACCCCTTATCGTTAAGTGGAATCGAGTGAACCCATCGCTCCAGCAATGATGAGCTGGGAGGTAAGTGGGCTGACATCAGAAAGGCTGGAGTCAGACTTCAGACGTTGAGGAGCAGCACAGCTTTCTTCACAGCGAGTCGTCATCACTCTCCAGCCTTGAAACGAGACCCGCTGACACTGCCAACAAAGGCCCATCACCTGGTGTGATGCCATGCTGACCTTTGGAGAGTGGGGAGTGGAAATGGGAGGAATGTTGTAGGAGTGGGGGAGGGAGTAATGGTACAGAGGGATTGGAGAAGGGAGAGTGGGAAGGAGACCAGTATGATGGAAAGGGCCGGGGAGGGGTGAGGGTTGGGGGGAGAGGGTGGGTAGAATGGGCAGCAAGGGACTGGACAAGGCAGGGTATGCAGATCAGGAGGCTTGGTGGAGATTGATCTGCCAGACTGTGAAGCTCCTCCACGTCGAATTATTTACCCACTAATCCCTCTAACCTACGCATCCCAGGACACTAAGGGCAATTTTAGAATGGCCAATCAACCTAACCCGCACATCTTTGGACTGTGGGAGGAAACCAGAGCACCCGCAGAAAACCCGCGCAGACACGAGGAGAATGTGCAAACTCCACACAGACAGTGACCCAAGCCCAGAATCGAACCCAGGTCCCTGGAGCTGTGAAACAGCAGTGCTAACCACTGTGCTACCGTGCCGTTACTTCATGATCATCATCGATCACAGGCCATTATTAGGGTCATTTCATGAGGACAAGCCTATTCCTCCTATTGCACTGGCCAGAATCCAGTGGTGGGCTTTACTTCTAGCAGCATACAACTTCCTACACAGGCCAGATATCAAAATATCAGACGCAGATGTCCTGAGTCTCCTTCACTCCCTCAAACCATATCGTCACCAACAGTACCACACAAGAAATAATGTTACCCCTCAGCTTCTTGGATACATTGCTGTTAAGGTCAAGGCAGATTTGGAATTGGACAGAAAGACCCAGTCCTGTCCAAAGTAAAACATATGGGGGTACAATTCTCCCAGCCCGCTGCGTTACTTAAGTAGTGCAGCGGGCCGAGAGACATCAGCGGCCCTGTAGCGGGGCTAGCGACTGGCTTCCGGTCGATCACGAGTCTCCCAGGCAGCGTTTTTCAATGTCATCAGCCTCGTGCTGAAAATCGACGCAAGACTGATTTCCATATTGAAATATGATTAGCAAGCCTGGGAATTGGTTTCTGGGCTCACCAGGGTCTTCCCCAACCTCGCCCAGAGAGCTTCCCACTTGCAGGGATTAAGGCTGGGCCCCATCAAAGGGGACCAGGCGTGATCACCCTACTGGCCATTGAAGCCCCAGCATGGAACTGCCCACCAGGCACCCTGGCACTGTCCACCAGGCAGTGTTGGGGGCGGGGCCAGAGAAGCCAGTCTGATCAGTGGGCGTGGGGGGCGCTCTGCACACTCTACAATGGGATTGATGGGGGACGGAGGGAGGAGGAGATCAGGGCACATGGGGAGGTCGTGGTACGTGTAGGGTGCTGATCAGGGGGGAGGGGGTTCGGGTAGACAGGCGATAAGGGGGGATTGGGAAGCTGGCAATCAGCGGGAGGGGCCTGGAAATGAAATTGGGAGGCTGGCGATCAGAAGGCTGGCGATGTGGGGGCCACTGCCCATGCGCTGATCTCTCCACTGTCAGATCGGTGAGACACATTGCAAGTCCAACTGATAATCTTAAATTGGTTGTTAGTATAATTCTTCGCACTCTCAATTATTAATTAGTACAGAACTTGAGCATTACTGAAATAAGATATTTTTGTCAGAGCTTATCATTTGCACTCATCAGGTCAATTGCAGGAAACTAATGCCAGGGGAAACAACAACTTTATACTTTATGAGAAGAGAATGCTGATTGGTGGTGGTGTTGCACCAACCAATGTTGACTGACAGTTAATTGCCAAGCATTGTTTGAAACTTTAAATCAGGCAGCTTGACTCACTGTAGTCCATGTGGTGCATATATACCCACAGTGCTATTAGGAATGAGTTCCAGGATATTGATCCAGTGAGTGAAAAAATGGCAATATAGTTCCAAGTCAGGAAGGTGTGTGGCTTGAAGGGGCATTTCCAGGTGTTCCCATGCATCTGCAGCTCTTGTCCTTCTAGATATTAGTAGTAGCAGTCGTGGGTTTTGTAGGTGTCGTCTGAAGAGCCTAGTGAGTTCATGCAGTGCACCTTGTACACACTGTTGCCACGGTGCATTAGTGATGGAGGGAGTGAATGTTTGTGGATGGGGTGCCAATCAAGCAGGCTGCTTTGTCGCAGATGATGTCAAGCTTCTTGAGTATTGTGGAGTTGCACTCATCAAGAAAAGTGGCAAACCGTAGAGGTTTACAGCATGGAATGAATAAATGCCATAGTTTAATCTTATCGTTCGTAGAATCCCTACAGCGCAGAAGAAAGCCATTTGGCCTGTCAAGCCTGCACCAACAACAATCCCATCCAGACCCTATCCCCGCATATTTACCCTGCTAATCCTCCTGACATTAAGGGACAATTTAGCTTGAACTTAAACAAGATAGCATTGAAAAATGCATGAATTGTTGGGCCCTTTGGCCCAACTTAGAAGTATTCCATCACACTCCTGACTTGTGCCCTTGTACAAAGAACAAAGAACAGTACAGCACAGGAACAGGCCCTTCGGCCCTCCAAGTCCGTGCCGCTCCCTGGTCCAAACTAGACCATTCTTTTGTATCCCTCCATTCCCACTCCGTTCATATGGCTATCTAGATAAGTCTTAAACGTTCCCAGTGTGTCCGCCTCCACCACCTTGCCTGGCAGCGCATTCTAGGCCCCCACCACCCTCTGTGTAAAATATGTCCTTCTGATAATCTGTGTTAAACCTCCCCCCCTTCACCTTGAACCTATGACCCCTCGTGAACGTCACCACCGACCCGGGGAAAAGCTTCCCACCGTTCACCCTATCTATGCCTTTCATAATTTTATACACCTCTATTAAGTCTCCCCTCATCCTCCGTCTTTCCAGGGAGAACAACCCCAGTTTACCCAATCTCTCCTCATAACTAAGCCCCTTCATACCAGGCAACATCCTGGTAAACCTCCTCTGTACTCTCTCCAAAGCCTCCACGTCCTTCTGGTAGTGTGGCGACCAGAACTGGGCGCAGTATTCCAAATGCGGCCGAACCAACGTTCTATACATCTGCAACATCAGACCCCAACTTTTATACTCTATGCCCCGTCCTATAAAGGCAAGCATGCCATATGCCTTCTTCGCCACCTTCTCCACCTGTGACGTCACCTTCAAGGATCTGTGAACTTGCACACCCAGGTCCCTCTGCGTATCTTCACCCTTTATGGTTCTGCCATTTATCGTATAGCTCCTCCCTACATTATTTCTACCAAAATGCATCACTTCGCATTTATCAGGATTGAACTCCATCTGCCATTACTTTGCCCAAATTTCCAGCCTATCTATATCCTTCTGTAGCCTCTGACAATGCTCCTCACTATCTGCAAGTCCTGCCAATTTTGTGTCGTCCGCAAACTTACTGATCACCCCAGTTACACCTTCTTCCAGATCGTTTATATAAATCACAAACAGCAGAGGTCCCAATACAGAGCCCTGCGGAACACCACTAGTCACAGGCCTCCAGCCGGAAAAAGAACCTTCCACTACCACCCTCTGTCTTCTGTGACCAAGCCAGTTCTCCACCCATCTAGCCACCTCCCCCTTTATCCCATGAGATCCAACCTTTTTCACCAGCCTACCATGAGGGACTTTGTCAAACGCTTTACTAAAGTCCATATAGACGACATCCACGGCCCTTCCCTCGTCCATTCTAGTCACTTCTTCAAAAAACTCCACCAGGTTAGTGAGGCATGACCTCCCTCTCACAAAACCATGCTGACTATCGTTAATGAGTTTATTCCTTTCTAAATGCGCATACATCCTATCTCTAAGAATCTTCTCCAACAACTTCCCCACCACGGACGTCAAGCTCACCGGCCTATAATTACCCGGGTTATCCTTCCTACCCTTCTTAAATAACGGGACCACATTAGCTATCCTCCAATCCTCTGGGACCTCACCTGTGTCGTGACGTGACAAAGATTTGCATCAGAGGCCCAGTGATTTCATCTCTCGTCTCCCTGAGCAGCCTTGGATAGATTCCATCAGGCCCTGGGGATTTGTCAGTCTTTATATTCTCTAACAAACCTAACACTTCCTCCCTTGTAGATAATGGATAGGCTTTAGGGAGTCAGGATGTGAGTTACTCACCACAGGATTCCCAGTCTCTGATCTAATCTTGTAGCCACAGTATTTAGGTGGCTGGTCCAGTTCTGTTTCTGGTCAATGGTAACCTCCAGAATGTTGATAGTGGAGAACTAAGTGAATGTTATGGGGCGATGGTTAGATTCTCTCTTGTTGGAAATGGTTATTGTCTGGCAATTATGTGGCACAAATGTTCCTTTCCACTTGTCAGCCCAAGGATGGATATTATCCACATCTTGCTGCACTTGGACATGGACTGCTTCAGTATCTGAGGAGTTGCAAATGGTGCTGAACATTGTGCAGTAATCAGCAAACATCCCCGCTTCTGACTTTATGATGGAAGGAATGTCATTGATGAGGCAACTGAAGATGGTTGGGCCTTGGACACTACCCTAAGGAACTTCTGCAGTGATGTTATGGAACTGAGATGATTGACCTGCAACAACCACAAGCATATTCTTTTGTGCTAGGTATGACTCCAACCAGGGGAGAGTTTTGCCCCTGATTCCTATTGACTCCAGTTTTGCTCGGGCTCCTTAACACCATGTTCAGTCAAACTAAGTAAGATCTAATATGATGTTTGACAGGCTTCCTTTCATTTGTGGTAATATAGATTGTCTTGCAACAATAAACCAGGAGAATTTAATCCCCTTCATAGACCATTTTTAGTGAATGTAAATTCGTATTTGAGAATTAAATCCTAACTATTTTATTTAAGAACAAACCATGATAACATAGTACACACCAAAATTTATTTGAATGCATAAATACGTTCCTAAGACTGGCAGCACGTAACAATTAAAGCCTCAGGGATTTAACGGGTATCCATTTATTTTTTAAAAATTTAGTTGTGGAAATATTCAGTTGTATTTTTCTTGTGAATACATGATACAAATATTGCAATTATATTAACAATTCATGCATTTTTCAACGCTATCTTTTTCAAGTTCAAGCTAAATTGTCCCTTCGTGTCAGGAGGATTAGCAGGGTAAATATGTGAGGATAGAGTCTGGATGGGATTGTTGTCAGTGCAGGCTCAATGGGCCAAATGGCCTTCTTCTGCACTGTAGGGGATTCTGTGAACGATAAGATTAAACTCTGGCATTTATTCTTTCCCTTTCAAGATTGCGGATGGACACTAATTACACTGCAGCAGTGCTGCCCCCTTCTGCTGAGTTACTTGTGTTTTACCCGTTATGTGTTACTGACAATATTTATTAGTGCGAAGACAGTTATTGTTCTGTGTACTTTTAAAAAAAATAGACTTTGTGGTTTATATATGGCAATAATGTTAAGTTACCGCAATAGCTTAACAGTTAATCTAAAAGGTGCTTTCTCAAAACATATTTCCTGCTCTTCCTCAATTAGTAATAATGATCTTGTTCCACCACTCTTTTAATGCTTACTCTTTGCATTACACATATGAACGCTGCTGAGTATTGCAGACATTCAATTATTTGAGTGTAAAACTGGGATCTTTTCTTCACATCCACTTCATATTTTATGGTGAGACCTGCTGCTTGCCATGCTGCTCATGAAAAACTTTTGCTGCCAGATGATAGATGAATGCACGGCTGGAAAGGTAATGCAAGAGAGAGGGCTTTCGATTCCTGGGGTATTGGAACCTGTTCTTGGGTAGGTGGGATCTATACAGGGCAGATGGATTGCACCGCAACAAAATCAGGACCACTGAATACTGGCATTGTTTGGGAGGGTTTAAACAAATGTTGCTGTTGGATGAGAACCTGAATGTTGCATTAGAAAAGCGAAACAAGGCAAACAATGGATTGGAAGAGACCAATAACAATAGAAGAAGAAATAATTTGGTATTTGGTGGGGTGAAAATTAGAGGAACTACAATCCAGTCTAAATTACATTTACAGTGCATGTTTGTAAATGCCAAAATAGTGGTAAATAAAGTTGGTGAGCTGCAAAGACAAATAGCCACACATGGAAATATCATGGTGTGGCAATAATGGAAACCTGAATCAAAAAAGGACAGAATTGGATACTAATTTTCCTGGGTACAAGATGTTCAGGAAAAATAAGGGAAGGAAAGAAAGGAGTTTTGATTAAAGAAGATATTGTAGTGAACATCCAGGAGGGATCATGCACATAATCTATTTCGTTAAGAGTTAAGAAACAATAGAGGTACTATCAGACTACTGGTGTAATCTTTTGGCAATCAACTAATGGGAAAGATACAGAGGAGCAAATTTGCAGGAAAATTACAGAGGTGCATAAACTATAAAATAGTGTTAATTAAATTCCCATTTTATCTTAATATTTATGAGGATAGCACAAATCATGGAGGGCGGCAGGAAAAGTTGAGAAACAGTTAAAAAGGCATATAAATAAAATATTTTATAAACAGAAGTATAGAATATAGAAGCAAGGAAGTCATGATGAACCTTTATAAAACGTTGGTTCGGCCTCAACTGGAGTATTAGTTTCAATTCTGGACACCACACTTTAGGAGCGAAGTGAGGGTTCCAGAGAGGGTACAGAAAATATATATTAGAAAGGTTTCAGGGCTGAGGAACTACAGTTACATGGATAGTTTGGAGAAGCTGAGGTTGTTCACCTTAGAGAAAGTGGAGAGGAGGTTTTATAGAAATGTTCAAAACCATGGAGAGTCTAGACAGAGTCCATAGGAGGAAATCATAGAATCACTATAGTGCAGAAAGAGGCCATTCCGCCCACTGAGTCTTCACCAACTCTCCAAAAGAGCATCACAACTATGCCCTCACCCTATCCCCGTAACCCAGCGCACTTACCATGGCTAATCCATCTAACCAACACACACATCTTTTGGACACTACGGGCAATTTAGCATGGCCAATCTATCTAAGCTGCACATTTTTGGACTGTGGGAGGAAACCAGAGCACCCGGAGAAAACCCATGCAGACACACGGAGAATGTGCAAACTCCACACAGTCACCCAAGGCTGGAATTGTGCCTATCAATGGAAGGTCCAGGAACCAGAGGTTACAGATTTAAGATTATTAGCAAAAAAAACAACATGGTGAAATAAGATTTCTATGTAACATGCACTGCCTGAGAGTGTGGTGAGGCAGATTCAATTGGGGCTTTCAAAAGGGGCTGGATAAAACACTAGGAAGAGAAAACATTGCAGGGCTAGAGGGAAAGGTGAGGGATTGGAACTAGTTGTGCTGCTTTTGTAGGGCACTGGTACAGGTGCAATGGCTGAATGGCCCATGTTGTATATTTTATAAATATTTGATTCAATGACAACATATCAAACTTGCACTCATCAGCTGCTGGACAAGTAACGAGGGCTATGGGGTGCACAGGGCATCTTTGGGATCAAGGTGACTCATCTGGCAATGAAAATTAGTAGTTAATGCAAGCCTCCCATTCTGATCTTCCCATTCTTGACCTTATTTACAATTCCTCAATGTAAACTTGAGAAACACTACCTCATTGTCCTGCACTGGAGTGCTACTTTGGTCTGCAGTAGAGCTCTTAAGTTGGAGTCTGGTGACTGAGGGTAAGAGGTGCTCCTTTTCTTTTCTAACTTTCCTCAGAAAGAACAGCAGCTGCATTAGTAAGTGGGACCTTGTTAGTATTTCTACTGTTCTTATATACCCTAAACTAGAGGCAGTAAAAGTAAAGGGAGTAATTTAAGCAAGACGTGTTGACTTGTGCTATTTTCATAGTTATTCCTGTTGAGTTACTGTTAATGTTAAACTTCATTATTTATTCATATAAAGATCATTTTTTAAACAACACATTCGACTATTTGTGATTTCTAGTTACCACAGACCTAAATTCAGGAAACCAGGCTATGGAAACAGTTTGGGTAGAGATGAGAAACAAAGAAGACAATAAATGGGAGTCCCCTAACACTAACTATATGGAGCATAAAGGAAGAAATCATTGGAGCTTGTCAGAAAGGCACAACAATAATCATGGGGAATTTTAATTTACATATAGACTGGAAAAGTTAGATGGGAAAAGGTAGCCTAGACAAGGAGTTTGTTGAATGCTTTCAGGGTAGTTTCTTAGAACAGCATGTTCTGGAGTCAACCAGAGCACAGACCTAGTATTGTGTAATGAAATGGGACTAATTAATAATTTCTTAGTGAAACTGCCCCTAGGTAGCAGCGACCATAATATGACTGAATTTTATATTCAGTTTGAGGGAGATAGGAATGGGTCTCAGACTATATTTTTAAACTTAAATAATGGCAATTATGAGGGCATGAGAGCTGAGCTGGCTAAAATGAATTGGCAAATTAGGTCAAGGGATAGGTTAACAGAGGGCCAGTGGCAAATATTTAAGGGGATATTTCAAAATGCACAGAACAGATACATTCCAAATAGTAAGAAAATGTACAAGGAACAGACCCCCCCCCACCATCCATGGTTTACTAGAAAGGTTAAAAGTAGTATCAAACTTTTTAAAAATCATACAATTGTGCAGAGACAGGTGGCAGGTCAGATGATTGGACAGAATATAAGGAACAGCAAGGGATGACTAAAAGATTAACAAGGAGGGAAAAATCAGAGTACAAGAGAAAGCTAGCCAGAAATATAAAATTAGATAGAAAGAGATTTTATAAATATTTGAAAGAAATAGGTTAATAAAGAGAGAATTGATCCAATAGAAAGTGAATCCGGAGAACTGATAATGAAAACGAAATCACAGATGAACAGGTAGTTTGCATCAGTCTTCACTATCGAGGAGACAAATAACATCCCAAAAGCAGCTATAAACCAGGAAATGGAAGGCAGGGAGGAACTCAGGAAAATTACAGTCACCGGAGAAGTGGTACTGAGTAAATTGTTGGAGCTGCAGGCTGACAAAAGCCCGGATCCTGATGGACTTCATCCCAGTGTCTTAAAAGAAGTGTCCTGTGAAATAGTTGATGCTTTGGTTTTAATTTTCCAAAATTTACTAGATTTGGGGAAGGTCCCATTAAATTGGAAGATAGCAAATGTAACTCCATTATTCAAAAAGGGAGGGGGACAGAAAGCTGGAAACTACAGGCCAGTTAGCTTAACATCCGTTGAAGGGAGAGGTCCCATTAGTTTGGAAGATAGCAAATGTAACTCCACTATTCAAAAAGGGAGGGAGACAGGAAGCATAATTACAGGTCAGTAAGCTTAACATCTGTTGTAGGGAAAATGTTTGAAGCTATTATTAAAGATGTTATAGCTGGGCACCTAAATACGTTCAAGGTAATCAGGCAGAGTCAACATGGTTTTGTGAAACAGAAAACATGTTTAACTAACTTACTGGAGTTGATTGAGGAAGTAACTTGTGCGGAGGATAAAGGGGAACTGGTTGATGTACTGTACTTAGATTTCCAGAAGGCATTTGATAAGGTACCACATCAAAGGTTACTGCAGAAAATAAAAGCTCATGTTACCAGGGGTAACATATTAACATAGATAGAAGATTGGTTAGTTAACAGGAAGCAGGGAGTGGGCAAAAATAGTTCCTTTTCAGGTTGGCAAGATTTAACAAGTGGTGTGCCACAGGGTTCAGTACTGGAACCTCAACTGTTTACAATTTATATAAATGAGTTTGGATGAAATGATTGAAGAGACGGTTGCCAAATTTGCCGATGACACAAAGATAGGTAGGAAAGTAAATTGTGAAAATGGCGTAAGGAGGCTATAAAGGGACACAGATAGGTTAAATGAGTGGGCAAGGATCTGGCAAATAGAGCATAATGTGGGAAAAGGTGAAATTGTCCATTTTAGCTGGAAGAATAAAAAAAGCATATTATCCAAATGGTGAGAGGTTGCAGAGCTCTGAGGTGCTTGCTTGCAGGGATCTGGGTGTCCTAGAGCATTAATTACAAAAGGTTGGTATGCAGATACAGCAAATAATTAGGAAAGCTAATAGATATTGTAATTTATTGTAAGTGGAATTGAATACAAAAGAAGGGAGGTTATGCTTTAGTCATACAGGGTACTAGTGAGACCATATGTGTGATCTTATTTAAGGATGTAAATGCATTGCAAGCAGTTCAGAAAAGGTTTACTAGACTAATACCATGAGTGATTGGGTTGTCTTATGAAGAAAGGTTGGAAAGGTTGAGCTTGTATCTGCCTGAGTTTAGAAGAGTAAGAGGCGACTTGATTAAAACATATAAGATCCTGAGGGGCTTGACAGGATGGATGTGGAGAGGATGTTTCCACTTGTGGGAGAATCTAAGACTAAAGGTCACTGTAAGAGATCGCCCATTTAAAACAGAGATGAGGCATTTTTTTTCTCTTTGAGGGTTGTGAATCTTTGGCACTCTTCCTGAAAAGGTGGTGGAAGCAGAGTCTTTGAATATTTATAATGCACAGGTTGATCAGATTTTTGGTAAGCAAGGTGGTAATAGGTTATCTTGGGTAGGCAGGATGCAGATTTGAGGTTACTATTAGATCAGTCATGACCTTATTCAATGGCAGAGCAGGTTCAAGGGGCTGAATGGCCTACTCCTAGTTCGTACGTATGTATTTTTCAATTAAGTTTATTTATTAGTCACAAGTAAGGCTTACATTAATACTGCAATGAAGTTACCGTGAAATTCCCCTGGTCGCCACACTCCGGGGCCTGTTTGGGTCAAAGCACCTAACCAGCACGTCTTTCAGAATGTGGGAGGAAACCGGAGCACCTGGAGGAAACCCCCGCAGACACGGGGAGAACGTGCAAACTCTACACAGACAGTCACCCAAGCCGGGATGCGAATCCAGGTCCCTGGCGCTGAGAGGCAGCAGTGCTAACCATTGTGCCACCGTGCCACTCCTAGGCACCTTACAACCATCTGGCCTCAATATGTTCAACAAATTCAGATTATAACTAGGACTCCCATTTTCGCAGATAATTTAGTTACATAATAGTTCGGTCTTTAACATGGACGCATCTTTTGGTTCATCGTTGCCCCATTACCACCCTCTTTGTTCTTCACCATCATGCCTTCTATCATTTAGTAATTCCTTCCCTCCACCCTATTACATCAGGGTTATCATTTCTGATTGGACATCTTGCTAAAGCATTCATCAAATGATCTTTCACCTCCAACTGACCTTTCCAGTCGAGTTGTCCAATATTTGGACTTCCAATATTTTTATAATATACAGTCATGCTGGTGGAAATGTGGCAAATGAAGTGTGAAGTGATAGAACAAAGAACAGTACAGCACAGGAAACAGGCCCTTCGGCCCTCCAAGCCTGTGCCGCTCCTTGGTCCAACTAGACCAATCGTTTGTATCCCTCCATTCCCAGGCTGCTCATGTGACTATCCAGGTAAGTCTTAAACGATGTCAGCGTGCCTGCCTCCACCACCCTACTTGGCAGCGCATTCCAGGCCCCCACCACCCTCTGTGTAAAAAACGTCCCTCTGATGTCTGAGTTATACTTCGCCCCTCTCAGCTTGAGCCCGTGACCCCTCATGATCGTCACCTCCGACCTGGGAAAAAGCTTCCCACTGTTCACCCTATCTATACCCTTCATAATCTTGTACACCTCTATTAGATCTCCCCTCATTCTCCGTCTTTCCAAGGAGAACAACCCCAGTCTACCCAATCTCTCCTCATATCTAAGACCCTCCATACCAGGCAACATCCTGGTAAACCTTCTCTGCACTCTCTCTGGTAGTGCGGCGACCAGAACTGGACGCAGTACTCCAAATGTGGCCTAACCAGCGTTCTATACAGCTGCATCATCAGACTCCAGCTTTTATACTCTATACCCCGTCCTATAAAGGCAAGCATACCATATGCCTTCTTCACCACCTGTGTTGCCACCTTCAAGGATTTGTGGACTTGCACACCTAGGTCCCTCTGTGTTTCTATACTCCTGATGACTCTGCCATTTATTGTATAACTTCTCCCTACATTATTTCTTCCAAAATGCATCACTTCGCATTTATCCGGATTAAACCCCATCTGCCACCTCTCCGCCCAATTTTCCAGCCTATCTATATCCTGCTGTATTGCCCGACAATGCTCTTCGCTATCCGCAAGTCCAGCCATCTTCGTGTCATCCGCAAACTTGCTGATTACACCAGTTACACCTTGTATGTATTTTGACAGGAAAATGAAGAGAGGCAGCACAAAATAAAGGGTACAATTCTAAAGGAGACCCAGGAGTAGAAGGACATGAGGTATATGTCCACAAATCATTGAAGGTGGCAAGTTGAGAAAGCGGTTAATAAAGTACATTGGATCCTCGACTTATGCAAAAGCAAGGACGTTATGGCAAACCTTTATTAGTTCAGACTCAACTGGAATGTCGTGATCAATTCTAGGCACTGTACTTCAAGAAAAACGTGAAGGCATTGGAGAAGATGCAGAACAAGAATCTATTCAAGGATGAGGGGTTTCAGTTACATGGATAAATTGGAAATGTTTTTGCCAGGTTCAAACTAAAGACCTTTCACAAGAGAAGCGAATGTGATAACCACTACACTACAAAGACTTTTTTTTCCCCCTGGAATCCCAGAGCATTGCCCTAGGTTTGTGGTTTACCAGTTCAGTGACCTATATCACTTAAAGTGGCTGGGACTGTTCTCCTTAGAGAAGATTAAGAGGAGATTTGATTCAGGTGCACAAAATAATTAAGGGTCTGGACAGAGTAGATAGGGAGAAACTATTCCCATTGGCGATTGGCAAAAGAAGAGCAAAATGAGGAAACATATTCTTACCCAATGACTTGTTAGGATCTAGAATGCAATGCTCAAGCCTGTGGTTACTAAAAGGATTGCTAAAAGGAATTGAATGATTATCTGAAGAAAAAAATATTGCAGAGCTACTGGGAAAAGGTTGGGATTCCATGATTGTAATAATAAGATTCACATAAATTTAAAAACAACTTTTTTTTCCATTCCCATATGATTTTACTCCCGAGTTGCTCCAGATTAATATTTAATTCCCGGAGATTCCAGGACAACTCTGGAAGGTTGAGCACCCACCCGTACAGATTACAGACCAAATACTTGGACATTTCTACTCGTAAATCTCTAACCTGTTCCACTCCTGACCAAAGGTCATCGACCTGACACGTTAATTGTTTTTCTTTTCTCCATCTCTCCCCCACAGATACTACCCTGACCCGCTGAGCATTTTCAAATGTGAAGTGCCTCTTTTTTTTCTCTCTTCGTCGCGGAAGATTTTAATTGCACTGCTTAACCACTTCTACAACTGCCGTCCGTCCACCCTCCCTCGAGGAGGAGGACGACGGGGGCGCGCGCTTCCGCTAACCGCCACCTTTGCTCGAGCTGCATGACGTCAGCGTTACCCACTAGCAAGATGGCGGCGGCGGCGGCAGCTTCATCGCCGTGTGCTTTGCCTTCGTTTGTCAGCGCGGGATTTCACCCGGTCAGTCTCTCGCGAGGCTTCCTTCCCCCACCCCCCGGTCCTCTGCTGCGGCATTATGGGCGGACGTTGGGAACTGAGAAAGGTCTGAGAGACTGGACTTTTCGGGATGATGATAGCGGCTAAGGTTACCCGCTTCTGTTGCAGGAATTTCGGGAAAAGGGTAAGGAGAAAGCGCCGATCCTGATCCCAACGTGCCTGAAGCATTTTAAGTCTCTGTGTGCCTGAGCAGATTTCCACTCCATCTGACGAAGGAGCAGGGCTCCGAAAGCTAATGGCATTTGCTACCAAATAAACCAGTTGCACTTTAACCTGGTGTTGTTAAAACTCTTGCTGCATTTTAAGAAGCACATATAGGGTTAATGTGGTACTGAGTACAGTACTGCCCACAGTAAGAACACACGACTCGCACCCAGGGTTAATCTACAATTGGGCATGTGTAGCAACAAGTATGGGAGACAACAACTAGCTTGTACCTTTTTTATTGTATGTTTGTAAATGGTCCCAAACTATTGTCTTGTTTTAAATTGGTACTTCATCCACTTATCAGGTGTATTTTACATGAGGTAGAATAAATGAACGCTGCCCAGATCTCGGTCAGTTAAACCACATTTGTTTTTGGTAGTACTTTCGTCCTTTTAATTTACTACCTGATTCAAATGATGTATAACTGTGGCCTGTTGGAATGCCAGACATGCACAAACATATACAGTTACACAAAACTGTTATTAGAGAAAATATTAGTACACTTACAGGCATCTGGTTTTTTTTGTTACAGGTGGGTTATGAATGGGTATTTTGTATCAAATATCACTGCTGTGTGTAGCAACACGAATGAATTTGTCCATTGCCAAGTTCATGATGTCACAGCAACGATGCATATATACAAAGATCTTTATTTGTAAAATAAAGGATTAAGTAATACCTTGGAGGGAGTGCAGAGAAGGTTCACCAGGTTGATACCAGAGATGAGGGGTGTTGATTATGAGGAGAGACTGAGCCGATTGGGTTTGTACTCGTTGGAATTTAGAAGGCTGAGGGGGGATCTTAGAGACCTATAAGATAATGAAGGGGTTGGATAGGGTAGAGGTGGAGAGATTCTTTCCACTTAGAAAGGAAACTAGAACTAGAGGGCACAGCCTCAAAATAAAGGGGGGTCAGTTTAGGACAGAGTTGAGGAGGAACAACTTCTCTCAGAGGGTGGTGAATCTCTGGAATTCTCTGCCCACTGAAGTGGTGGAGGCTACCTCGTTGAATATGTTTAAATCACGGATAGATGGATTCCTGATCGGTAAGGGAATTAGGGGTTATAGGGATCAGGCGGGTAAGTGGAACTGATCCACTTCAGATCAGCCATGATCTTATTGAATGGCGGGGCAGGCTCGAGGGGCTAGATGGCCTACTCCTGTTCCTATTTCTTATGTTCTTATTATGTTCTCCGATTAATCCAGTTCATTGTTAAAGTCTTTCTGAAATCTTTTAAAAATAGATCAGCAAAATCTTGTAAGATAATCTATTTTCTCTTACCTGCTACCTACACAATACAAGTAGCCATGATGTGGAGATGGGCATTGGACTGGGGTAGGCACAGTAAGAAGTCTCACAACACCAGGTTAAAGTCCAACAGGTTTATTTGGTATGACAAGCTTTTGGAGCACTGCTCCTTCATCAGACTCACCTGTTGGACTTTAACCTGGTGTTGTGAGACGTCTTACTGTACTGTAATACAAGGATAGTGCGGTAGGGTGGGTGTTGGTTACAGTTTGATAAGTCTGAAGAAGTCTTCAGAGTTGCATGTAGGTTAACTAAGTTTTTATTGATTCTTAGGACTATTTACAAATATACAATAAAGGGTTCAAGCTAGGAGTTGTCTTCATGCTTGCTGATGCACACGGCCTTACCTTAACCCATCTGGTGAAGTAGTCCACCACAATAAGGAATGCTTTGCTTTTGAAGACAAACAGGTCAATGCTCAGCCTCTCCCATGGCCTGGTAAAGAATTGTGTGAGGCAGTTTCCCCTCTCCGTCCGAAGATGTGCAGGTTAGATGGATTGACTGTGCTAAATTGCCCCTTAGTGTTCAAAGATGTGTAGGTTAGGGGATTAGCAGGGGTGAGCTGGGGAAAAATACTCTGTCGGAGAGTCAGTGTAGACTCGATGGTCTGAATGGCCTCCTTCTGCACTGTAGGGATTCTATGATTCAAAAGTTCAATCAGGGTTTTATTACTCGGCTATTAATTTAAACACCTTCCAAGCATTCCAGTTTAATGAGACAAACAAGAACAGGAGCCGACTCTTCATTCAACAATCTCCCTTTATTTCACACTTTAGGTGCCAATTTAAACAGTTGGGACTCTTTAACTCTTTTGCAGAACCTTTAACTCTTTTGCTGAACCTCAACTCTTAACTGAACATTAACTTAATTGTTTAACTGAAAATAGACACTACTGGGTTTTAGGAAAAAACCTGGCCAGAAGTAGTCCCGATGTAGAATCTATCCTCGTGGTCTTCTCTGAAGAAGTTCCTTCAGGGCACTCTTCTTACGATGGTGGATCTCTATAGAGTTGTCGCTAGAAACAAAGGACTGCATGTTTTTTATCTACAAATTCTTTCACTTGTTTCCAGAAGATTATCTGTCATCCAGCCAATTGTGTAACCATAAACCGATCACATGGCTCAAACAGCCAGTTGAATTATTTGTAAACGACGCCATTATGTTTGGTTCAGATTGCATGTCTTTCACACAAAGCCAATAAAATTCGATTGAAAGTAAACAACTTCCCGTATTTGGTCATCATAGGAAGCTTCAGATCACCATTCCCAGACCAGGTCCTGAGTGAGAGTAACTTTACAACTGCATCTGGTTTTAATTATAAGTTGACCAAAAATCCCAGCATGCTTAATTCTCAGCCAGGATAACCCTTTAAAGCCACTATTGTTGTTAAAATCATTGTCGTAGTTGTTCTTTCTCCATCTACACTTTCATCCAATGGGGACATGAAATGTACTTCTCCAGCTATGGCTATATTAACCCAAGTCAGATCGGTGTTAATAAGGATCGTTTTGGGACTGGGACCATCCTAGAACACCATGCAGTTTGAACAAAGAACAAAGAACAATACAGCACAGGAACAGGCCCTTTGGCCCTCCAAGCCCGCGCCGCTCCCCGGTCCAGGATTGAATCCTGAATCCAGGATCCCCGCCCAATTTTCCAGCCTATCTACATACCAATATCCTATCCACCGAGCTGTCCCTCACAGCTACGATGCTTTGTTCATTACAACCTATTAACTCACCCCCACCCCCCCATTCCAGACCATGTGATCTCCAGGGAGAGGCGAAAACCCAGAGTGAAAAACCCCAGGGCCAATATGGGGAAAAAAAATCTGGGAAATTCCTCTCCGACCCCCTGAGGCGATCGAAACGAGTCCAGGAGATCACAATGGCCCCGATCGGAAAATGCTTCCCAACCCTAGTCATTTCCACTTCCACGAACACCATATGAATTCCCTGCCCCCGAGACAGGTTCCCAACTATCCGCAGTCTCACTCTGTACTGGCACCAGCAAGATGATCATAGAATGAAGCCTTGAAACGAGAAACCAGGAACAATTAGCCCGCGCCGCTCCCTTGTCCAAACTAGACCACTCTTTTGTATCCCTCCATTCCCACTCCGTTCATATACCTGTCTAGATAAGTCTTAAACGTTCCCAGTGTGTCCGCCTCCACCACCTTGCCCGGCAACACATTCCAGGCCCCCACGACCCTCTGTGTGAAATATGTCCTTCTGATATCTGTGTTAAACCTCCCCCCCCCTTCACCTTGAACCTATGACCCCTCGTGAACGTCACCACCGACCCGGGGAAAAGCTTCCCACCGTTCACCCTATCTATGCCTTTCATAATTTTATACACCTCTATTAAGTCTCCCCTCATCCTCCGTCTTTCCAAGGAGAACAACCCCAGTTTCCCCAATCTCTCCTCATAACCAAGCCCCTCCATACCAGGCAACATCCTGGTAAACCTCCTCTGTACTCTCTCCAAAGCCTCCACGTCCTTCTGGTAGTGTGGCGACCAGAACTGGACGCAGTATTCCAAATGCGGCCGAACCAACGTTCTATACATCTGCAACATCAGACCCCAACTTTTATACTCTATGCCCCGTCCTATAAAGGCAAGCATGCCATATGCCTTCTTCACCACCTTCTCCACCTGTGACGTCACCTTCAAAGATCTGTGGACTTGCACACCCAGGTCCCTCTGCGTCTCTACACCCTTTATGGTTCTTCCATTTATCGTGTAGCTCCTCCCTACATTATTCCCACCAAAATGCATCACTTCGCATTTATCAGGATTGAACTCCATCTGCCATTTCCTTGCCCAAATTTCCAGCCTATCTATATCCTTCTGTAGCCTCTGACAATGTTCCTCACTATCTGCAAGTCCTGCCAGTTTTGTGTCGTCCGCAAACTTACTGATCACCCCAGTTACTCCTTCTTCCAGATCATTTATATAAATCACAAACAGCAGAGGTCCCAATACAGAGCCCTGCGGTACACCACTAGTCACAGGCCTCCAGCCGGAAAAAGACCCTTCCACTACCACCCTCTGTCTTCTATGACCAAGCCAGTTCTCCACCCATCTAGCCACCTCCCCCTTTATCCCATGGGATCCAACCTTTTTCACTAGCCTACCATGAGGGACTTTGTCAAATGCTTTACTAAAGTCCATATAGACAACATCCACGGCCCTTCCTTCGTCAACCATTTTGGTCTCTTCTTCAAAAAACACCACCAGGTTCGTGAGGCATGACCTCCCTCTCACAAAACCATGTTGACTATCGTTAATGAGTTTATTCCTTTCTAAATGCGCATACATCCTATCTTTAAGAATCTTCTCCAACAACTTCCCCACCACGGACGTCAAGCTCAACGGCCTATAATTACCCGGGTTATCCTTCCTACCCTTCTTAAATAACGGGACCACATTGGCTATCCTCCAATCCTCTGGGACCTCACCTGTTGTGAGACTCGAAATGACTCCCATGTTTGTCATCTCGCCCAGATGCAGCTGCATGTGTTTCATGAGTGGTTAGGGAATTCTTGTTTGGTGTGAATAGACACACAAGTTTAGCACCCTTGCTGTGTCATACGTAGGGTTAACTAAGTCTTTATTCTTATGACCATTTACCAAAAACAGTGAAGTGTACAAGCCATGAGTTGTCTCCATACTTGCTGATGCACATAGCCCTGACCATAGACTGTAGATTAACCGTGGGTGCGGGTCATGTGCCACATTAATCCTATATGTGCCAGATTTTTCTACTACACCTCCCCCAATCCACCTAACCTGCACATCTTTGGAAACTGGATTCTGAAAAATGAAGCAAACCTATGTTTGAGGTTTTGATTGTTGTTTATCTTGTGTCTTATGAATCAAAAGTAACACAACATCCAAATGAATAAAGACAGAGTCTAATGGGATAATATGATTTGATTCTGATTTGATTTATTATTATTGTCACATGTATTAGCATACAGTGAAAAGTATTGTTTCTTGCGCGCTATATAGACAGAGCATACCGTTCATAGAGAAGGAAATGAGCGAGTGCAGAATGTAGTGTTACAGTCATAGCTAGGCTGTAGAGAAACATAAACTTAATGCGAGGTAGGTCCATTCAAAAGTCTGACGGCAGCAGGGAAGAAGCTGTTCTTGAGTCAGTTGGTTTGTGACCTCAGGCTTTTGTACCTTTTTCCCGATGGAAGATGGTGGAAGAGAGAATGTCTGGTGTGTGTGGGGTCCTTAATTATGCTGAATGCTTTGCTGAGGCAGCGGAATGTGTAGACAGAGTCAATGGATGGGAGGCTGGTTTGCGTGATGGATTGGGCTACATTCACGACCCTTTGTAGTTTCTTGCAGCCTTGGGCAGAGCAGGAGCCATACCAAGCTGTGATGCGACTAGAAATAATACTTTCTATGGTGCATCTGTAAAAGTTGGTGGAAGTCGTAGCTGACATGCCAAATTTCCTTAGTCTTCGAGAAAGTAGTGTGCTTTCATTACTTTAATTAAAATGCTTTCTTTCCCTCTTGAAATAGCTTGTGTCAACTCTCTCTGGAGGAAACGAATTGCCATCCAATCTCCATCTCCAAGCAAACTTAATTGAGATAGAGAAAAAAGGTATGCTATTGAACATTGTTTTGTTTAATGAAACATCTAAGCGCTGGAATCCCACCCCACAGTTTGTATGAATATTCTGATATCTGATTCTTCTTTTATTCAGCTGATATGGTGAAAATTGAAAACATACAAACAAGGAATACGAGCAGTGGAATGGCATAGCATTCATCTATCCTACTAATTTTATATAAATTATCAGCATGGTGGCACAGTGGTTAACATTGCTGCCTCACAGCACTAGGGACCCGAGTTCGATTCCCAGCTTGGGTCACTGTCTGTGTGGAGTCTGCACGTTCAAGCCATGCTAAATTGTCCCTCAGTGTACTCGAACAGGCGCCGGAGTGTGGCGACTAGAGGATTTTCACAGTAACTTCATTGCAGTGTTAATGTAAGCCTACTTGTGACTCATAAATGAACTTTAACTTTAAAACTTCAATGCACTATCACTGCCTGCTTTGTAGTAATCCTCTGGTAAAGAAATTAGACTCTATTTTGCTACATATTATAAATAGCCAGTAGTTTTGATCAGTTTATCTGAGGGTGATAAAATTACTAGCTGGTCCTAATCAGCGTCTCAAAGTTATTTTTTCCAATTTAAGTTGTAGCTGTTGTATTTGATTTTAAAAATAAGTCTGTAAATACAGTTATCATCTATAGCTTACAGAGAGTTCCATAGGGAGAGGGGGGGGGGGTGTGCGTGGTGGTATGCAGAATGTGGAATCAAGGCCACAATCAGATCAGCCATGATCTTATTGAATAATGGAGCAGGCTTGAAGGGCCCAATGGCCTACTGCTCCTCATTTATATGTTCATATGTTAGTTCATGTAGAAAGAAAATCAGGTCTACTGAATGCAAATTCATAAAATCTGTCAACATCCTGGGAGTTATCACTGACCAAAAATATAACTGGACCAGCCGTATAAGTACTATGGTTACTAAAGAAGGCCAGAGGCTGGGAATTCTGTGGTGAAGAACTCACCTCCTGACTGCCCAAAGCCTGTCCACTATCTCCAGGGCACAAGTCAGGAATGTGATGGAATACTCTCCCTTGCCTGGATGAGTGCAACTCCAACAACGCTCAAGCTTGGCCCTATGCAGGAAAAATCAGGCCACTTGATTGGCACCCCATCCATCACCTTAAACATTCACTCCCAACATCAATAGTTTTCAGTCGGGGTGCCACAAGAACTGTTGAAGTGTGCCATGAAATTTTATAGAAAAGTAATGAAAATCAACGTAAACCAAACATTGTTTCATCTTAAACAATATTCAATCCAACCAAAATTACAACTCTTAAAACTTGTGAAAATTAATTAACAAATACTTTAAAAGTGAGGTATCAGTCTTTCGATTCTAAAACGTGAACTTTCTAAATGCAGGTGGTCATAGGGTGAAATTAAGATGACATGGTAGTTTTTACTAGTCACCATAGAAATCATGCAATGGCGTTCGCACACTTTATTGATAGTAAAACAAGGCAAAACAAGCTAACAGACTCAGCAAAATTGAGCATGTTTACATTTCTTTGCCGGATCTTTTTTATGTCCCCTGATCGAAGAAGAAATGGAGAGGTTTGTTGTTAAGAGGCGATACTGTTGCTTTTCAATTGTTGATCTGAACCCCAAGAAAGAAAACCAAGAAATGTTCAGAGACAGTGTAATGAGATCTTTGGATTTTCATGGTAGGAGATGCCACGTGCTCCTTACCTGAGTGTCCCATCTGCAGAGAAAAGTCGGCAAACACTGCAATGGTAATATGAAATCCATAACGCAAAAAGGCAAAATTCAGACAACTGAACTGAGTACTGTGTGTGGAACAGATTTAGGGCTACTAATAGTTAGTTAGAAATAGTTGAGGGGCAGATTTTGAAAATGTCTGCTTGCTGTCAAAGACTTTGATGGATTTGAAACATTAATAGATTTGATCTTTATTTGGCTTGCTGTACGCACAATGTTGCAAATCTCTCTGTAAGAGTATATGTAATGTTTATGAACAATCGATTTAGCTGAAAAAAAGTGGATGTGCCGTGGAATTGTTTGTCTCATTGAAATGTGCCATGATGCTGAAAAGGTTGGGAACCACTGCACCACTGATACCCAGTTGCAGCAGTGTTGACCATTGACAAGATGTATTGCAGGAACTTGCCAAGGCTCTTTTGACAGCACGTTCCATGCCTTTGACCTCTAACACCTTAAGGGGAGGTGGTGGTATAAGTGGTATTGTCACTGAACTAGTAATCCAGTAACAATGAAACCATTGCAAATTGTCTTAAAAATCTACTTGGTTCACTAATGTCCCTTTAAGGAAGGAAGTCATCCTTACTTTGTCTGGCCTCCATGTGACTCCAGATCCACAGGAATGTGGCTTACAGTTCAAGAGTCCAGCCAGCGATGCCCACATCCCATGGATGAATAAAAAAACAAAAGAGGACAAGGGCATCAGATGTATGGGAGCACCATCACCTGTAAGCTCCAAGCCCCATACCATCCTGACTTGGCACTATATCACCTCGCTATTCCTTCACTGCCTCCGTTCTTAACATAACTTCCTAACACACACACACACTGTGAATGTATCTACACCATATACTCACCTCCACCTTCTCAAGGGCAATTAGGGAAGAAACATAAATGCTTGTCTTCCCAGTGACACCCATATCCCTTGAATGAATACACTTAAAAATGGTACTAGAAGGTTAGTAATAAAATGACCAATAAAGTTGGCAAGTGGAAGAGGAAAACGACCAAAGCCAAGAGTCTCCTTATTGTTCTAGGGAATTCTGATTTCAGTAGCTGCATCCAAGGTTGTAAGGTCCATTGTGAACTTTACAATTGGGCATATAGTGTTCAGCCTGAGGTAGAGTGTACTTTTAGATTTACGGTTTTTAATGGACTTGAAGCAATATAATCTTCTCACAGCATAGTTTTAATTGGTAACATTGTACTTCTGAACAAGTAAGGTCAATTTTATTATTACAGTAGCATTCATAATCTGATTAATATATTTCAGGACTGCCCCCAATTGAATCTGGATTGCCTATTTTGAGTAAGTGTGAAATAGCTGTTCCTTCACATCTGAAACCCAGGCAGGCTTGGCTAGAGTCTTTGCGGGGTTATACTGATGACAAGCTAGGCATCATTGATTTGCATCCTGATGTTTTTGCAGTACCTCCAAGGTAATGTTATCACTACATTTTAAGAGCTGAGATATTTGGATTTGTTAATTTAAGCTTGTCTTCATGTTGTTCCATCACCTTTCCTGACTGCCTTAAAAGTAAATGCTAATTGTTATTATATTAGTTTGGCAATATATAATCAGCTTGTTTCTTTATGTATTTGCACAAATTATACTATATAGTTGTACAATTTGTATTTCTACAAATAAATATAAAAACAAGTGGAGACATAAGTTTATTGAATAATGCTGCTGAATTCACAAATTAGTCCCTGTGCAAGGTATAATTTAATATACTAACTGGTGGATCACCTGTAGCACAGCTGATGGTGAATCTAGAGGAAATGCTGTTTTATGTTCTGTCAGGTATAATATATTATAAGGACAAGTGATTTATGGCAACTAAATTATTGAAATATATTATTATTAAGTATTAAATACTTTTACTATGATAGCAATGTTGCAGATAGCATTTTGGGCACACAGCATGTACTCGCAAAACCAGGCCCTTTGCAACGTGGGATATGGAGAAAGAGGCAAGCAATTGGTTCGGTCATAGGAGAAGTTGCAGCCAGTGGTACTCAAGCCATCTTGGGAAGAGGAAAAGAGGCTCAGTAGTGTGAGAAGCATCAAGGAGCCATTGGCAACACATTTGGTTTTAATAAACCTGAGAAGGTGGCACTTTGGAGAGCAGTGCCACAGCCTGAATAGGGAGGTAGAAGAAGATGAGTATAATGCATGCTAAGTTTAAGTGTGATGAGATATGACAGAAATCTGATGCCGGAAGCCAATGTGACATTTGCAAGAGGTGCAAAGTATACACAAGTCTTTTACCGTCCAATCAGCAGATCTCTCGTGGCATTACTCATGGTGATTTGGATAATATACTGTATCTTCATTACCTTGGTGATTTTGTAGCATCCAGAAAAATGCAAGTTTAAAAAGCTGTTTAAAATTACTAAAATTTTAAAAAGGCTCTTAGTTTACTAAGATGCCACAAGTGAATATTTTCTATTTGTCTATTATCATAAATCATATAGTTCTCTATGATCAAAATCTCCACAGCACTTGCAACATTGTGAAATGGAAGTTTTACAAAAAGCTGAAATATCTCTTGAAAGTTATCATGATAAAGTTTAATTTGCAGAGATAAACATAAGTTAAAATTATGTGTTTATATACAAAGTATTTACTAAGGATTCAGTTGGAGGGAATGTATGACATGGAAGAAGAGAGTTGTTTCATTCATTCTCAGGATGTGGGCATTGCTGGCAAGCAAAGTTCCCTGTTAAAGTTGCTTGTACCAATTTAGATTGGTTGTGTGGCCTGGTTTCCTCTGCAGTCCAATGTTCCCTTTAAGATGTACACATGTTGGCAATCTTAAAGGAACCACGCCATGAGTGCAACAGATTGTGTGTACAGCAAAGAGAAATTAAAGAAAAGGTTACTGAGAAGGCCATTGTTTATTGCTCATCTCTATTTGTCCTTCGTGATGGTGGGGGCCTTCTTGAACAACTGCAGTCTATGTGGTTAAAGTGCTCTTACGATGATGTTAGTGAGGGAACTCTAGGATTTTGACAATAATGAAGGAATGGCGATACAAGATCCAGTTCAGATGATGTGTGACACTGCTCCCATGCACCTGCTGCTCATATCTTTCTTGGTGGTGGAGGTGCTGTCAAGGAAATTGCCCCTGTGCAACTTGTGGACAGAATACACTGGTATGGTATACTGATGTGGAATAGGTGAAGGTTTAGACTTGATGAGATGCCAGTGAAGTAGTTGTTTTGTCCTTGGGGGTCAAAAATAGACCAAGATTTTGATGTAATTGTCAGCTGCTTGAAATGCATTTCTTGAAGAAATTGTTGCACTTCTTATCCATCATAGTACTGTACTTATGTTGACCAATATGATGTATTTACAATTGTTACTTTAGAAAACAAATGTAAATAATTCATTTTATTTTTACTTTTCAACAGAATTGATATTCTACATGAAGTTGCAATTTGGCAGAAAAACTTTAAAAGAATTGTAAGTCCATTTCTTTTGCTTGTTTAGAATGCAGGCTATTCAGTTCACAACTAGGTTCATTCTCAAGTTCATAACCTAGGAACAGGAGTAGGTCATCTATGCCCCCTTTAATCTGTCCACCATATAATTAGTTCAAGGCTTAATTGTATCTTAATATTGTTTACTGCTCTTGCCTTATATCCACTGAAACTCTTTTTAAAAAAAATTCTATCTTAGTTTGAGAATTTCCACTGATGCAGAATCCACAGCCCTTTGTGGGAGTGGGGGAGGGGTGGTGGTTCCAGATTTCCAGTATCCTAGAGGAAATAATTTCTTTGCTCCTATCAAAGCATAATTCTAAACACTTTGCTTGCATTCCCCAGAATTTAGAATCTAAGTTTAAGCAAACTGTCCTTATAATTTAACACTGTAACATAGTTCAGGACTGCAAAAATACTGAGAGATGGAAAACGTGGTTTAATTCAGTTCTTTTGCCAAATTTGTAGAGCCATGCTAAGGTGAAGACGCGAGCTGAAGTGCGAGGTGGAGGTAGGAAGCCATGGAAACAGAAAGGAAGTGGCAGGGCACGCCATGGCAGCATCCGGTCACCAATATGGAGAGGAGGTGATCTAATATCCCATCACTTATAAGCACCTATAATCATTTCAGTAATTGTGTTTATTTAACTTTCTATCCATGCCCACTTTGGGGGAAGATTTTTTCTGTTTTCCTATATCACAAAATGATAAATATATCAAGTACTTATTTCATTCTAAAGAACAAGCAGTAGAAAACTTTTTCCCTCTTTCAATTATTCTTCCACACTATGATAAGACACATTTTAATCTGCAGATGCTTTCTTTGATAATTTTAATTAATAGGCAAGATAGGGAAACATGGAGTTCGGGGTAACATCAGCATGGATAGAGGATTGGTTATTGGATAGGAAACGTAGAGTTGCCATAAATTTAACTTTTTAAAGTTGGCATGGAATGAATAGAGGAGTGCTGCAAGGATCAATGTTGGGGTCTCAGCTATTTGAAATCTGTATTAATGACTTGGATGAAGTAAGATATCTAAATTTGCTGACGATATCAAGCTAGGCTGGTGATACCAAGCTAGGTGGAAAGGTAACCTTTGAGGAGGACACTGATACTGCAAAGAAATATAGAAAGGTTCAGTGAGTGGGCAACAAAATGGCAGATGGAGTATAATGTAGCATAGTGAAGTTATTCACTTTGGTCATAAGAATAGAAAAGCAGAATATTTTTTTTAAAAGAGTTAAGTTTTTAAGTGTTGATGCTCAAAGAAACTTGGGTATGCTTGTACAAAGTTACCAAAGTTAGCATGCAATTAAGATGACAAATGACATATTGACCTTTATTGTAAAGGAATTGGAATACAGGAATAAATAAGTCTTGCTGCAATTGTACAGGGTTTTGATGAGACCACATCTGGAATACTCTGCTGCTTTGGTGTTTTGGTCTCCAAATTTAATACTTGCATTGGAGGTGGTACAGCAAAGTTTCACTTAATTGGTCACTGACGGGAGGAGATTGTCCTGTGGTTACAGGCAGAGTAATTTGGGCCTTTTTTGGAGATTAGAGGAATGAGAGACAATCTAGTTGAAACGTACAAAATTCTGAAGGGTCTTAATAGTTGAGAGATTATTTCCACTGTTTAGGGAATCTAAACAGTCTCAGGATAAGGAACCAATCTTTTAGTACTGGTGTGTGGATGATCTATCATTGAATTAAGGCTGGGATAGACAGAGTTTTGAATGGTCTGACAGCATCTGTGGAGTGAAAAAGAGTAAATGTTTTAAGTCCAATATGAACTTGTTCTGAAGAAAACTTGTATTGGACTCGAAACATTAACTCTGTTTCTCTCTGCACAGATTCTGCGAGACCGACTGAGCTTTTCCAGTACTTTGTTATTATAATAGATCTCCAGCTTCGGCAGTATTTTGTTCTGTTGGACAACAGTGGGAGTATTTTGGACAGACCTTTTGTGTGTCAGGGAAGTAAGGGATATGGAGAGCAGGGAGCACAGTGAAATTGGAATAGGCTCAACAGACCATGTAACCTACTGTTCTATTTCTTGAGTTCATTTTGAATTCCAGGAACCAGCCGGAGCGATAGAGTCCCTAGTACATTGGGAAACAAGATTCCGCAGGGACCGTTCTCTATGATACACCCCGGTCCACTCCTCCATCACACCCAACACCTCAACCCCTACCCACGGCACCTTCCCATGCAATCATAGAAGGTGCAACACCTGCTCCTTTACCTCCTTCTTGCCCACCATTCCAGGTCCTAAATACCCCTTTCACATGAAGCAGCGCTTCACATGCACCTCCTTCAATTTGGTCTATTGCATTTGCTGCTCCCAATGTGGCCTACTCTACATCGGAGAGACCAAACACAAACTGGGTGACTGCTTTACTGAACACCTTCAGCCTGTCCACAAGCAGGACCCAGACCTTCCTGTTGCTTGCCACTTCAAACACCATCCTGCTGTCTTGCCCACATGTCTGTCCTTGGCCTTTTGCAATGTTCTAGTGAACCCCAACGCAAACTGGAGGAACAGCACCTCATCATCCGATTGGGCACTTTACAGCCTTCCGGACTGAGACTCGAAACGTTGGTTCTATTCTCTCTCCACAGATACTGTCAGACCTGCTGAGATTTTCCAGCATTTTCTGTTTTTGTTGCCCTAGAATATTGTACGGGCTAACCACATTCCTATTCTTTTGCAATAGCTGCATTCTTTTTAGTCTTTTCCAATAAAACCCTTTTAATTAAATAACTATCTAATAAACTGTCAGAGAAACTGTTTTTATTGATTAGGGAAAGTTCTGAAACTTCCAGTAATATTGTAATAAAATGGATAAAATAAAGCAGAATCATAGGCAACACAGGAGATGTTATTTGGATTTTTGCAGAGCAATCTAGAACATATTCTACTGTCTTCCTATTCCCATGTCTCTGCTTTTAATATTTATTCACTGTTCTCTTAGAAGTTGTCTTTTTTGAAATATTAGGAAACCTGAGCAATGCTCATAGAACATATATACATAAAAAGTAATGCTTCTTACAATGATAGAATAAGGTAATTTTCAGTTCAACAGAAATTTTAATTAATAATTGAACTGTGGAAGAAGAATGGGGAAAGGTTTCCTCTGTTTGCTATCTATAGTGAAATAATTGATGGAAACCAGTTTGGAGGGAGAACACTCAGCAAAATACAAGTTGGACAAAGATTGTCAAGCATCAAAGAAATTATTTTGTTTTATAGGTGGTATTGCCCATGGTCCTCGAGGGCCAACTAGTTATTATTATATGTTGCCCATGAAAGTCCGTGTTATGGGTTTGAAAGTGGCTCTCACTATGAAGCTTGCTCAGGTAAGCACTAGTCTGTACTCTTTCAAACTGATTTGTAAACGTTATCTACTTAATTTCATTTTTTGGCATCTCCAAACCCAGAGCTTTCTCACTTGTGACCACTAGATGGCATATCTGATCAAGGCAATTTTATTAATTGATTCAAAGGCAAAATGCTACAGGTGCTGATAATCTGAAATAAAAACAGAAAATGTTGTAAATACTCAGAAGGTTAGGTAGCATCTGTGGAGAGAAAGTTCTGATGAAAAGTCATTATCATCAAGCCAGAAGGTTAACTGTTTCTCTCCACAGGTAAGCATTTTCTTCATTTAATTATCATGTGGAAGCTACTAGGTGAAGTGCCTTTCGATAGGTAAGCTTTTTCAGTTCTTTACTCTACCATTCCCGATTAGTTGAAGTGCTATTACATAGGCTTTACGGCATAGAACATTACTGCGCAGTACAGGCCCTTCGGCCTTCGATGTTGCGCCGACCTGTGAAACCAATCTAAAGCCCATCTAACCTACACTATTCCAATATCATCCATATGTTTATCCAATGACCCTTTAAATGCCCTTAATGTTGGCGAGTCCACTACTGTTGCAGGCAGGGCATTCCACGCCCTTACTACTGAGTAAAGAACCTATCTCTGACACCTGTCCTATATCTATCACCCCTCAATTTAAAGCTATGTCCCCTCATGCTAGCCATCACCATCCGAGGAAAAAGGCTTACACTGTCCACCCTATCTAATCCTCTGATCATCTTGTATGCCTCTATTAAGTCACCTCTTAACCTTCTTCTCTCTAACGAAAACAGCCTCAAGTCACTCAGCCTTTCCTCATAAGACCTTCCCACCATACCAGGCAACATCCTGGTAAATCTCCTCTGCACCCTTTCCAATGCTTCCACATCCTTCCTATAATGCGGCGACCAGAACTGTACGCAATACTCCAAGTGCGGCCGCACCAGAGTTTTGTACAGCTACAACATGACATCATGGCTCCGAAACTCAATACCCCTACCAATAAAAGCTAACACACTGTACGCCTTCTTAACAACCCTATCAACCTGGGTGCCAACTTTCAGGGATCTATGCACATGGACACCGAGATCTCACTGCTCATCCACACTACCAAGTATCTTACCATTAGCCCAGTACTCTGTATTCTTGTTACTCCTTCCAAAGTGAATCACCTCACACTTTTCCGCATTGAACTCCATTTGCCACCTCTCAGCCCAGCTCTGCAGCTTATCTATGTCCCTCTGTAACCTGCAACATCCTTCCGCACTATCCACAACTCCACCGACTTTAGTGTTATCTGCAAATTTACTAACCCAGCCTTCTACACCCTCATCCAGGTCATTTATAAAAATGACAAACAGCAGTGGCCCCAAAAGAGATCCTTGTGGTACACCACTAGTAACTGAACTCCAGGATGAATATTTCCCATCAACCACCACCCCCTGTCTTCTTACAGCTAGCCAATTTCTGATCCAAACCGCAAAATCACCCTCAATCCCATGCCTCTGTATTTTCTGCAATAGCCTACCGTGGGGAACCTTATCAAACACTTTACTGAAATCTATATACACCACATCAACTGCTTTACCCTCATCCACCTCTTTGGTCACCTTCTCAAAGAACTCAATAAGGTTTGTGAGGCACGACCTACCTTTCACAAAACCGTATTGACTATCCCTAATCAAATTGTTCCTTTCTAGATGATTATAAATCCTATCTTTTATAATCCTTTCCAAAACTTTGCCCACTACAGAAGTAAGGCTCACTGGTCTATAATTACCAGGGTTGTCTCTACTCCCCTTCTTGAACAAGGGGACAACATTTGCTATCCTCCAGTCTTCTGGCACTATTCCTGTAGACAATGACGACATAAAGATCAAAGCCAAAGGCTCTGCAATCTCCTCCCTAGCTTCCCAGAGAATCCTAGGATAAATCCCATCCAGCCCCAGGGGACTTATCTATTTTCACACTTTCCAGAATTGCTAACACCTCCTCCTTATGAACCTCAATCCCATCTAGTCTAATAGCCTGTATCTCAGTATTCTCTTCGACAACATTGTCTCTTTCCTGTGTGAATACTGATGAAAAATATTCATTTAGCGCTTCTCCTATCTCTTCGGACTCCATGCACAACTTCCCACTACTGTCCTTGACTGGCCCTAATCTCACCCTAGTCATTCTTTTATTCCTGACATACCTATAGAAAGCTTTAGGGTTTTCCTTGATCCTACCTGCCAAAGACTTCTCATGTCCCCTCCTGGCTCTTCAGGTCCTTCCTGGCTAACTTGTAACTCTCAAGCACCCTAACTGAGCCTTCATGTCTCATCTTTACATAAGTCTCCTTCTTCCTCTTCACAAGAGATTCAATTTCTTTAGTAAACCGCGGTTCCCTTGCTCAACCACTTCCTCCCTGCCTGACAGGTACATACTGATCAAGGACACGCAGTAGCTGTCCTTGAACAAGCTCCACATTTCAATTGTGCCCATCCCCTGCAGATTTCTTCCCCATCCTATGCATCCTAAATCTCGCCTAATCACATCATAATTTCCTTTCCCCCAGCTTTAACACTTGCCCTGCGGTATATACCTATCCCTTTCCATCACTAAAGTAAACGTAACCGAATTGTGGTCACTATCACCAAAGTGCTCACCTACCTCCAAATCTAACACCTGGCCTGGATTATTACCCAGTACCAAATCCAATGTGGCCTCGCCTCTTGTTGGCCTATCTACATACTGTGTCAGGAAACCCTCCTGCACACATTGGACAAAAACTGACCCATCTAAAGTACTCGAACTATTGTGTTTCCAGTCAATATTTGTAAAGTTAAAGTCCCCCATAACAACTACCCTGTTACTTTTGCTCCTATCCAGAATCATCTTTGCAATCCTTTTCTCTACATCTCTGGAACTTTTTGGAGACCTATAGAAAACTCCCAACAGGGTGACCTCTCCTTTCCTGTTTCTAACTTCAGCCCATACTACCTCAGTAGACGAGTCCTCATCAAACGTCCTTTCTGCCACCGTAATACTGTCCTTGACTAACAATGCCACACCTCCCCCTCTTTTACCATCTTCCCTGATCTTACTGAAACATCTAAACCCCGGAACCTGCAACAACCATTCCTGTCCCTGCTCTATCCATGTCTCCGAAATGGCCACAACATCGAAGTCCCAGGTACCAACCTATGCTGCAAGTTCACCCACCTTATTCCGGATGCTCCTGGCGTTGAAGTAGACACACTTCAAACCACCTTCCTGCCTGCCGGTACACTCCTGCGACTTTGAAACCTCATTCATGACCTCACCACTCTCATCCTTCTGTACACTGGAGCAACAATTCAGGTTCCCATCCCCCTCTCGAATTAGTTTAAACCCTCCCAAAGAGCATTAGCATTAGGTCCCACCTACCCCAGAATGAGCCCAATTATCCAGGTATCTGAATCCTTCCCTCCTGCACCATTCCTGTAGCCACGTGTTCAACTGTTCTCTCTCCCTATTCCTCTCCTCGCTAGTACTTGGCACGGGTAACAAACCAGAGATAACAACTCTATTTGTTCTAGCTCTAAGCTTCCACCCTAACTCCCTGAATTTCTGCCTTACATCCCCATCTCTTTTCCTACCTATGTCGTTGGTGCCTATGTGGACCACAACTTGGTGCTGGTCCCCTTCCCTTTTAAGGATCTCGAAAACACGATCCGAGACATCACAGACCCTGGCACCTGGGAGGCAACACACCAACCGCGAGTGTCTCTCGCTCCCACAGAATCTCCTATCTGTCCCCCTAACTATGGAGTCCCCAATAACTAATGCTCTACTCCTCCCCCCCCCCCCCCCCCCTTCTGAGCAACAGGGACAGACTCTGTGCCAGGTAAGTCATCCTCCCCAACAGTATCCAAAACGGTATACTTGTTATACAGAGGAACGGCCACAGGGGATCGCTGCACTGACTGCTTCTTATCCCTCCTAACAGTCACCCAAGTATCTTCATTCCTAGGAGTATGAACCTCCCTGCAGCATTTATCTATAACTGTCTCTGCCTCCCGAATGATCCTGAGTTCATCCAGTTCCAGCTCCAGATCCCTAACACGGTCTTCAAGGAGCTGGAATTGGGTGCACTTCCTACAGGTGTACTCAGCTGGGACACTAATGGTGTCCCTCCCCTCACCTCAAACATCCCACAGCAGGAACATTGCACTGCCTGCACTGACATCCTTGCTAACTTCCCTTACTAAGAAACGAAAGAGAAAAGAAGAGAAAAAAAAAAGCTCACCTGTTCTCACTGAGTCTTTTTTTTAGGTTAGAGGAGAGGGGAGGGTGGGAGACTCTGATGTGTAGAGTCTCGGGTTACCTCCCCGTTCAAATTTATTGGGCAAAAAACCGTCAACCTATTTCCGGTTTCTTGTTGCTCAGGAAAAAAAAAACCAAAAAACTCCGAAAAAAGTAAAAATAAATTCAGCTTATCTTATCTTCCAGTTCTGCCCTCCAAAAATCACTCCCCTCTCTGCCGGATGAATGGAAATAAGTCTGTTATAGCCGATAACCAGTCTGAATGACAAACCAGGGCAGATCTTTAATCTACAGACATACGAATTAGGAGGAAAGTAGGTAGGCACTCAGCCGCTTGAGCCTGCTTCACCATTCGATAAGATTAAAGCTCATCTGATTGTAACTTCAACCCCACATTCCTGTCTATCCCTTTGTTAACCAAGAATTAAGAGGAGGCAGTGGCCTAGTGGTAGTCACTGGACTAGTAATCCAGCAACCCAGAGTATGCTCTGGGTTCAAACCAATACTTGGTCCGTACCTTTGTATGCTTTGGAATTTCAAGTGCTCATCTAAATGCTGCTTAAATATTGTGAGGCTTCCTGTTTCTTACCACTCTTTCTTTCAGGTAGTGAGTTCCAGATCCCCACCACCCTCTGGGTGAAAAAGTTTTTCCTCCAATAACCCCTAAATTTCATGCTCCTTACACCTGAAATCTATGACCCCTTATTATTGACCCCTCTACTAAGGGGAAACGTTTGTTCCCCTCTACCCTATTCATATCCCTGATAATTTTGTACACCTCGATGAGCTCCCCCTCAGCCTTCTCTGCTCTAACCTATCTAGTTGAAACACTCCAGCCCAGGCAACATCCCAGTGAATCTCCTCTGCAACCTTTCTAGTGCAATCACATCCTTCCTATAGTGTGGCAATCAGAACTGCACACAGTACTTCAGCTGCAGCTTAATGAGCGTTTTAGACAGCTCCATCATAACCAACCTGCTCTTATATTCTGTGCATTGGCTAGTAAAGACAAGTATCCCATATGCTGCCTTAACCATCTTATCTACCTGTCCTGCTGCCTTCAGGGATCTTTTGACATGCACCCCAAAGTCCCTCTGACTTTGTGCTTCCTGGCATCCGGCTGTTCATTGTGTATTCCTTCGCCTTGTTAGTCCTCTCAAAATGCATCATCTTACACTTTTCCGAATTAAGTTCCATTTGCCACTGTTCTGCCCATCTGACCAGGCCATCTATATCATCCTGTAATCTAAGCCTGTCTTCCTTGCTATTTTCCACACTAATTTTCATGTCATCTGTGAACTTACTAATCATACCCCTCCACATTCACCATCTACCTACCCTGTTTTTATCACCCTTTATCCATCTTTTCCCATCAACCCCATCCTTCAATCATTAACTCATTCCGCAGTATAAACCCTCCATGCAAGAAACTCTGGGCTCTCATATATCAAATCTCTTTGATTTTATAGCCATATCCCTCCTTCTAGATAGGAAACAATTTATTTCCATCTACCAACAACTCGAATTTGCAGAGTGCCTTTAACATTGTAAAACATTCCAAGTTGTATCACAGTAGCAGCATCAAATAAAATTTGACACTGAGCCACATATTAGGACAGATGATGAAAAGCTTGTTCAGAGGTGAGTTTTAAGGAGCGTCTTTGAGACAAACACAAAATGGAACGAATTCTAGAGCTTGGTGGAGATTTATTCAGTGAATCATTACGGGTACATACCCCCTAGCTTGACTCTCACCCTGTGTCAACCAGTTACTCTTTATTTGTGCTCAAGTAACCAGTGCCCTGCACCAGTATATATTTAACCTCAGGTGATACAACTAACAAGATCATTTGGCCCAGCCACTCCATGCAGGTGTTTATGCTTTACTTGAGCTTTCGCCTGCCTTTCTTCATCTATCACTGTTAAGGTAATTTGCCATAGTCCACAAAAGATGAGGACATCTCTCTCCATTAGAGAGAGACAATTCATTATAGCTTGAAATGCAACACTTTATAAGTGTAGGACAAGGCAAGGAGATAAGCCTCCATGAACTACCAGTTAGCTGAAATGACGTGGAGATGCCGGCATTGGACTGGGGTAGGCACAGTAAGAAGTCTCACAACACCAGGTTAAAGTCCCAACAGGTTTATTTGGTAGCACGAGCTTTGGGAGCGTTGCCCCTTCATCAGGTGAGTGGAGGATTTGGTTCACAAACAGGGCATACATAGACACAAACTCAATTACAAGATAATGGTTGGAATGCGAGTCTTAACAAGTAATCAAGTCTTTACAGGTACAGACAATGCGAGTGGAGAGAGGGTTAAGCACAGGTTAAAGAGGTGTGAGTTATCTCAAGCCAGGACAGTCAGTGAGATTTGCAAGCCCAGGCAAGTCGTGGGGGTTACAGATAGTGTGACATGAACCCAAGATCCCAGTCGAGGCCGTTCTCGTGTGCGGAACTTGGCTATCAGTTTCTACTTGGCGATTCTACGTTGTGTGTCTTGAAGGCCACCTTGGAGACATTCAGCCTTGATCTTCGGGTAAGCGTTCTCCAAGGCGGCCGTCAAGACATGACAACGCAGAATCGCCGAGCAGAAACTGATAGCCAAGTTCCGCAATATTTTTCTGCCACTGTGTTTTGTACTTATTGTATTAACATTGCCTGTATTTTTAGGATTACCTTCACATTATTGATTCCCTTGAGATGCCCAGCCCAGATCCTCAATACCTAATTGAATTGGCACAGTATAGACACTGGGGAGATTCTGTCCTTATTGTAGATGTGTAAGTATTTGTTCTTTGTACTAGATGGTAATATTTGTGACTTCCCTATAATAGTTAATGGGCGAGATTCTCTGGCCTCCCACCAGCAGGAGATGTGTTGTTTGCTAATAGCAGCATTCTCTAGTCCTGACGCTGTCAATGGGAATTCCCATTGACTTCACCCCATGCTGGCGGGAGACCCATGGGCAGGGTTGCACTGCCAGCGGGACTGGAGAATCCTGCTGGCATGAACGGCTGAAGAATTCCAGCCAATAACTATTGAGTGAAAATTAATACAAGCTTATTGATCTGTTAATGATAATTGAGATGCGGTTTGCCATTGCTGCTTTACATTAATAAATGCACCAGAGATCTGAATCTAATTCTGTCATTGTACAGTTGTGATGGGCATTTGATCCAAGTTTTAGCTACATTCTGGGAGAACTAAATCATCACAGGAAAATTCAAAACAAACTACCAAATAAATAATTTCAAGAGTCAGTTGAAATGTATTTGAATTATGCTACTCACAGTATACATGGTATCATAGTGCAGCAGGTAGCTACTATAATCAGTTCCAGTTCTACTCTGGTAAGTTGTGAAATTGAGTTCCATATATCTGCTCATTAATGGTCAAGAAACAATTGTGCAAGTTTCTAGATTGATATAAGAACCCAACTGGTGCAGTAATCTTTCAGGAACCAGTACTGTTCAGCTGCACACAACTCTCTGAAGTGATTTGGCAAACCATTCATTGGTAAAAACAAATACAGTCCTACAAATTGTGCCCTCTTACAGAAAATCTTTTAGTCTATATAAGGCATAGCCTTATGATAATTTGTACACAATCTTTACTGTAGCAATCCAATGTAGTGTGAATTCCTACAATAGGAATGTTCAACCTTGCGGGTGTCACTCAAACACATTATGCCATACAAACTACAACTGCACAAGAGATCCATTTAAAAATGGAACCAGTTAGATGGTAAACCAAAAAGTAGAAAATTGAGTTTCAAATAAATCTTTTTAGGGGATTCTGCAAATGTGCACTTTAGTTAGGCAACATTGAAAGAAGAATGCTTGTTTTTGGTGTAGTTAACGACCTAACAGAATCTCACACTTCCAAAAAGAAATGTCAACTAATGTCCACATTGTTGTATTCAATGTTTATGTATTGTGAAATTTATTTACTTATTGTTCATTCCTTTAGTAATGAAGACATGCCAGAAAATATTTTAGCAGCGACAAAATATTCTAAAACTGTAACAGTAATGCCTGTTATAGGTAAGGTTTGTTTCTTTTGCGTTTCTCATTGCTTGGTTCAAAATTAAATTGAGAATTCCAAAATATCCAATAATCCATATCAAATAACCTTAAGTCTATTTGCCACAACGTGCAATATTCATTCATTCACCAATGACTCAGTAGGCAAATCCATGCAATAGTATGTTTTCCAAAACAGGAAGGCCCAACAAGGAAGAATTTAACCAGGGGTTCTCATTCTATTAGAGGGTCAGAAGCCAACATTTATGAAAGTGTCTGTATGCTTTGGATGTGGACAAAGTAGCATTAGACTGATGTCGTTTTCCAGGTTACCTATCGACAAAGTCATCTTGGTGAGTTATCAAGAAGGCTCTCAATGCCATAGAACCCTACAATCTGAATTGTTTTTATAAAAAGATGGAAGGGTAAAAATAACATGTCAGCAACCATATTCAAACAACCAACACCGCCCCCTCCCCGCCCCAAACCACATTACTTTGAGTGGATTGCAACCTGTTGTAGATCTATTAGATGGATGGAAGTGACGCTTTAGAAACATGGTTTGTTTATTGGCTTTCTGAAATGTTGCTATTTTTTCTTTTAGGGCTGAATGTTCACAGCATGCTGAAACATGAGACCTTGGTTCTAACATTGGATGCAGTCAGTTTTCTGGAGAAGAAACTACTATGGCACAATACCAGATTCTCTCCACTCTATCCATTCAAACTACCGTACAAAGACTTTCCTTAAGAATTATGCAGAAAACATTCAGAAAAGAGGACTTTTATTTGATGATTCAATAAAAATCTTATGACTTCATTATGCAATTCATGTTTGGTCAGTTCAAATGGAGGTAATTTATATAAAAAGTATACTAAGTTAATCCAGCTAAAAAGGACAGAAAAACTTCTGTGGGATGGTTCCATTTGCTAGTTCGTGTCTAATTTGCCACCGCAATGCAGATCTTTTTTTCTCTGTTGGTACAACGTAGTTATTTGGAACATAAACATGTTGAGGTTTCTAAAGTGGGGTGAATTCAGAGGAGAAATTTAACAGCCAGTTTCACAACATTTACAATATAAATGCATATCCAATAATCAGTGAAGATATTGTAGATATAAACTACAGCAGGTATTCATTTACTCAGTGGCCTGGGTCTCGGCTCCTCCCTCTGCGACTGGATCCTGAACTTCCTAACTGACGGACCACAATCAGTAAGGAAAGGCAACATCATCTCCTCCACGATCATTCTCAGCCCCCTCTACTCCTTGTACACTCATGACTGTGTGGCCAAATTCCCCTCCAATTCTATTTTCAAGTTTGCTGACGACACCACCGTAGTGGAAGTGATCTCAAACAATGACGAGACAGAGTACAGGAATGAGAGAATCTGGTGAACTGGTGCGGTGACAATCTCTCCCTCAATGTCAGCAAAACAAAGGAGATTGTCATCAACTTCAGGAAGCATAGAGGAGGACATGCCCCTGCCTACATCAACGGGGACGAAGTAGAAAGGGTCGAGAGCTTCAAGGTTTTAGGTGTCCAGATCACAAACAACCTGTCCTGGCCCCCCCCCAAGCTGACACTATAGTTATGAAAGCCCACCAATGCCTCTACTTTCTCAGAAGACTAAAGGAAATGTGGTATGTCAGCTACGACTCTCACCAACATTTACAGGTGCACCATAGAAAGCATTCTTTCTGGTTGTATCACAGCTTGGTATGGCTCCTGCTCTGCCCAAGACCGCAAGGAACTACAAAAGGTCGTGAATGTAGCCCAGTCCATCACGCAAACCAGCCTCCCATCTATTGACTCTGTCTACACTTCCTGCTACCTCGGCAAAGCAGCCAGCATAATTAAGGACTCCACGCACCCCCGACATATTCTCTTACTATACCTTCCATCAGGAAAAAGATACAAAAGCCTGATGTCACGTACCAACCGACTCAATAACAGCTTCTTCCCTGCTGCTGTCAGACTTTTGACTGGACCTACCTCGCATTAAGTTGATCTTGCTCTACACCCTAGCTATGATTGTAACACACTACATTCTGCACTCTCTCATTTCCTTCTCTATGAATGGTATGCTTTGTATAGCATGCAAGAAATACTTTTCACTATGCTAATACATGCAACAATAATAAATCAAAATCAACTATATTGAAAATGCAAGATATAAAATATTAAAATCAGCAAGACATCATATACCATTATTTTAAAGTTAATGTGACCATCATAATTTAGGAGAATTTGGCTTACATAAGTGATAGTGGGAGTCAATAGAAAATTAAAAAATAAATTGACTACTCACGAGAGATAGTTGGTTCTTATAAAACATTTGTTCCTGGGAAGAACAAGTTATACATGAAATGATTATTGAAGAGTGCTGACATCCTTAGTTTAAAACTGTGTTCTAGTAAACTATTAGCTATACATACCCTTATTCCCCATCGCAATTCTTTACGATCTTTTTCTCCAGGAGCTTTGAAAGTTTCCCAGTTTTGTTTATATTCAAAATACCTTAATGATACAATTGCATATAGGTAGTGAGATCTCTGCTCAAACAGATACGTGCAGATTATCACTAGGTTAAAATGTTGGTGAAAATGAAGTCATCTGTTGGTAAGGGAATTCTAATAAGATAAAACAGCTCTAAAGTTATAGAATAAAAGTCTCAACTCTTCACTCTAAGGATTCTAAAATCATGGGTTTTGGCAGTGATAATATATTACCTTTGGTAATTTGATTATAAAAATTGAAAGTTTTCAACTGACCATAAAAACTAAGCAAATATTGGAGTAGGGGATACAAGGTTAACACTCGTCATGAACAGGTCCTTCTATTGCAAGGGAAAATGCTAGGGAACAGCAGAAAGGTAGGATGATAGACTAATGAACAAAAACATCTCAAAGAGAATGGCCCCTCTAGAAAGCAGGGGTGATAAAAGGGAAAGGATATTTGTACATTCTTGAAGTGAATCTAAAAATTGCAGAGAATACTGGAATGGAAGATAAAGACATAAGCAATACAAGTCTGGAATCATCTTTTCCAATTGTAATACAGATTTTTAAAAATGAAAATCACTAACAAATTCAGCACTTACTTTGCTACAGGATCACTTTTCTTTATGTTTCTTGTGTGAGGATGATCCATTAGTGGTCTAATAACTGCAACAATATTGATTAAAATAATATTCTAACATTTCAATTAGAAAAAAATGTATTTTTATATTTTGTCTCTTTACCGAGAACATCTCAAAACACTTTATAGGAATTTAATATTTCTGAATGGAAAACCTCATAGAAGCAAGGAATTTGCACGCAGTAGGGTCCTAAAGACAACGATTAGTTAAGTTGCATTAGTGGAGGGAGGAATTTGATCATTCTCCTCCATTTTGAATAGTGCTATAGAATCCTTTATGGCCATTCTTTGAACTATATTGCAAAAGGGATGGAGTAGTGAAGTCTTACTACAACTGTGAAGCATTGGCAAGACCAGACCTGGAATATCGCACACAGTTTTTAAAGGAAGGACATACTTGCATTGGAGTTTATTAAGAGAAGGTTCACTAGGTTGATTCCTGGGATGAAGATTGCCATATGAGGAAAGATTGAGTCTAGAGTCATGGAGGTTTACAGCATGGAAACAGGCCCTTCGGCCCAAATTGAGAATGCTGCCCTTTTTTTTAAAACCCCTAAGCTAATCCCAGTTGTCTGCGTTTGGCCCATATCCCTCTATACCCATCTTACCCATTTAACTGTCTAACGCTTTTTAACAGACAAAAATTGTACCCGCCTCTACTACTACCTATGGCAGCTTGTTCCAGATACTCACCACCCTCGGTGAAAAAATTGCCCCTCTGGACCCTTTTATATCTCTCCCCTCTCACCTTAAACCTATGCTCTCTAGTTTTAGACTCCCCCACCTTTGGGAAAAGATATTGACTATCTAGCTGATCTATGCCGCTCATTATTTTATAGACCTCGATAAAATCACCCCTCAGTCTTCTATGCTCCAGAGAAAAAAGTCCTAGTCTATCAAGTCCCTCCCTATAACCCAAACCATCAAGTCCCAGTAGCATCCTAGTAAATCTCTTCTGCACTCTTTCTCGTTCAATAATATCCTTTCTATAATAGGGTGACCAGAATTGTACACAGTATTCCAAGTGTGGCCTTACCAATGTCTTGCATAACTTCAAGACATCCCAACTCCCTGTATTCAATGTTCTGACCAATGAAACCAAGCCTGCTGAATGCCTTCTTCACCACTCTGTCCACCTGTGACTCCACTTTCAAGGAGCTATGAACCTGTACCCCTAGATCTCTTTGTTCTGTAACTCCCCCCAACGCCCTACCATTAACTGAGTAAGTCTTGCCCTGGTTCAATCTACCAAAATGCATCACCTCGCATTTATCCAAATTAAACTCCATCTGCCATTCGCAGCCCACTGGCCCAATTGATCAAGATCCCGTTGCAATCCAAGATAACCTTCTTCATTGTCCACTATGCCACCAATCTTGGTGTCATCTGCAAACTTACTAACCATGCCTCCTATATTCTCATTCAAATCATTAATATAAATGACAAATAACAGTGGACCCAGCACCGACCCCTGAGGCACACCGCTGGTCACAGGTCTCCAGTTTGAAAAACAACCCTCTACAACCACCCTCTGGCTTCTGTCATCAAGCCAATTTTGTATCCATTTAGCTACCTCGCCCTGGATCCTGAGAGATTTAACTTTATGCAACAACCTACCATGCAGTACCTTGTCAAAGGCCTTGCTAAAGTCCATACAGACAACATCAACTGCACTGCCCTCATCTACCTTCTTGGTTACCCCTTCAAAAAACTCAATCAAATTTGTGAGACATGATTTTCCACTCACAAAGCCATGCTGACTGTCCCTAATCAGTCCTTGCATCTCTAAATGCCTGTAGATCCTGTCTCTCAAAAGACCTTAAAACAACTTACCCTGCACAGATGTGAGGCTCACCGACCGGTAGTTCCCAGGTTTTTCCCTGCAGCCATTTTTAAACAAAGGCACAACATTTGCCACTATACTCATTGAAGTTTAGAAGAATGAGAGGTGATCTTATTGAAACACAAGATTCTGAGGGCACCTAGCAGGATAGATGCCAAGAAGATTTTCCCCTTATAAAGGGAAATCTAGAACTAGGGGGCATAATTTCAAAGGGATTTTGACATGGAATTTAACATGGAATAAGGAAGGGTCATTAGTCTTTGGAATTCTCTTTGCCAGTGAGCAGTGACGGCTGAATCATTGAATATATTCAAGGCCGAGTTGAGGCAGTTTTTTGCCTAGCAAGGGAGTCAAGAGTTACGAGTTGGGGTGGGGGTGCAGGCAAGGAAATGAAGTTAAGACCACAGCCAGATCAGCAACAATAGAACATAGAACAGTACAGCACAGAACAGGCCCTTCGGCCCACGATGTTGTGCCGAGCTTTATCTGAAACCAAGATCAAGCTATCCCACTCCCTATCATCACTCCCTAACAATCTTAGTGAACGCTGGATAAATGGCCTACTCCCGCTCCTATTTTTATGTTGAACCTGACAGGCATTTTCCATTAATTTAATGTCTCATATAAAAGATGACATCTCTGACAATATTGAATAGAGTATAGCCCTGGATTAAGAGTTCAATTCTCATGTAGCACATGAACCTACAAGCTTATTTGGGTCTAAAGTGCTACCTACTATAATAGGGCTTTGATTTATTATGGGAATGACAGAACCAGATTTATAATGCAAAAAACCCAAATTATGAACCAAGAAAGTAACAGTATTCAGCTTGAAATAGAGATTAGCATAGTTTCACTGGACATTAGATCCTTTGTACAAAAGATTTACTAGGTTAGTAAATTGTGAGAAGCTAACGTACAGGAAAAGCAAAACCATAATACTCACATGATTTTGGTGCATTTGAAATACAACCATAGCCTTCAGTTCTTCCAGGCCTAGAGGTCCACTACAGAGGAGAGGAAAACATTTCTGAATTAACATGATTCTGCAGTGCCATCAAACATTCAAGGAAGGGAAGCTGCCTATACATGATTTCTGTTCAGTCTGTAGTTTGACTCAATGCCCTACAGGGCAAACCAGGGTTGGTCAATACCCTTAACCAATGTTACCCACATCTCAAAAAATAAAATTTTATTAAGGGCAGTTACGTATAATTTTATTTCCATGTGTGTGTCCTCATTGGAAAATTGCTTGCTCATCTTATTGAGTATTTCATTCTGCAGTTTTAATTGCAGTTAACATATAGGATGAAATGTATTGGAGAAAGAAATGTCACTGACCCAAATTGGTACAAAAACAAGCAAAGCCAGGAAGGACACTGTTCAGATTAGTTACCAGATCTCTTGTGAAGAAGGGTTGGGCAGAATTTGGTCGTCTTCCAGCAATGCTTCCAGTATCAGGTGTGCTGCTCACTTCTTCACTCTCTCTGTCAGACTCTGCTTCATTGTTGAGAGTCTGAAATCTGCTGATCCTCTGTCCCAATTCACTGACTGCATCTTTTAAAAAATGTTTAATAGAAGATTATGGAACTAATGTTAAAAAACTTGTTTTAACATTAAGTCAAATAGCAATGCAAAGTTCTCCAGTATTTTTCAGTTTAGGATTATAATCAACTGCTGTGTGAGATAGCGAGGAATTCCACAAAGCAGCAGGTCAGCTCCCCACTCTTCCCTCTCCTTCTACAGAGCCTCATGGATCCTTTGCTGCTTCATAAAAGAACCAGAAGTTGCAGCATGCTTCTTTACAACATGAAACCTTAGCAAGTTTGTCAACATCTACTACCATGCAAGAAGAATGGAATTGGCAGTATTGAACTGCCTCTTGTTTCTGAATAGGATTGGTACAAAGATTACCACTTCTGTCCCCGGAGAAGCCTGTATTAGAAGAGATTTTAACATATTTCTCTGGAGTCCTGAAGATTGTACACCGGAAGGAGAGGGTTCTCCAGTTTACAGCTTTCGCTGTTTCCACCTGGCCTCAGCTTAGCAGCTGCTGAAATCTTCATCCATGCCTTTGATCCATAACATACACAGCACAGAAACAAGCCATTGGCCCAACTAGTTTTGCTAATGCTTACAGTACACACAAATCTTCCCTCATTCTATCTACATCAGTTCAGCTTTTCAGCACATTTTTTCTCTCATATACTTGTCTAGTATCCTTTTGAAAACATCCAAGTTATTTGCCTCAACTACTTCTTATGGTCTACATGCCACATTCTAATCAGAGCAAAGAAATTTCTCATCTCCCTATTAGAATTATTAGTAACAATCTTGTATTAACAGCCCCTAGTTTTGAATTCTCCCACAAGTGAGAAAGCATTCTCTCCGTGTCTAACTTTTTCAACCACTGGTAATTTTAAAGACTTCTATCAGATCACTCGTAAATCTTCTTTTCTAAAGAAAAAAAACTTCAACTTGCTTAATCTTTCCTGATAGCTGTAATCTTTTAAGTTCTAATACCATCCTCGTAAATCATTTTCAACATTTCTCCATTGCTTCTACATTCTCTTTGTGACTGTGCATAATGTTCTAAGTGTGGCCTGCCCAAAGTCCTATACAAGTAAAACAAAGTTTCACTACTTTTGAACTCTACTTCCCTAGAAATAAATCCGGTGTTTTCTTAGTATTTAATTGCTTTGCTGATCTTTTGATGCTGTTTTTAATTATATGTTTACTTGTATCCTTGGATCCCTTTGCTACTCTACCCTATTCAGTTTCTAATTTACTAAAGGTGCAGACGTTGTTTCTGCTTTTCCCATTTATGAATGGGAATGTTTATTTGCCATTTAACTACGTGGTCTGTAAGTTAACTAATGTGTTCTTGTATTGTGTTGTATTCTCAGTGTTGGCTATAACTCCAGTTTGGTATTATGTGCAAATTTTGATCTCAAGTTACTTATTCCTAATTCCAAATCATTAATATAAATTAAGAATTGTGATCCCAGCACTGATCCTTGCTTTCTGCCTTCCTTCAATTTGAATAACTAGCCTTAACCCTTACTTTCTGTTTTTCAGTTTTTAAACCAACATGCTATCCATTCAGACGTCACATGCCCTAAAGTTTGTCATGAGCATTATGTGGCATCTCAAAGGCCTTTTAAAATTTCAAGTATGTATAATTTACTGTATTAAAACTTTGTCCACTCCTTTTGTTATCGCTTCAAAAAATTTGAAGGGTGGAATTTTCCCAAAAGTTGGCAGAGTGGCGCCGTGGGCAGGAAAAATGGCAACGGGAACCAAAGATGGCTTGCCCCACCATATTATTTGGCACACAGCCAAAAAAAAAACTGAAGGAGTGGGTCTCATGATATCATGCTGTAGAAATTAGTAGAACCCACCCCACTCTGGGACAGTGCCCAGGTATGATCCTCTCCCCAAGGGATACACTCACCTGAACTCCTCTGGCAGATTCTGCTTGCCAGACGAATGCTCTGGGAGACCTATCGTGATTCACTTGCTGACGTGAATGGACAATCTAACGGGCAATGTCAGAGTTCCTGTTTTGACATTGGCAGGCTGCAGTCGCGACAGGAAATCCCACCAGTATAGACCACAGTTTGGAACTCCCATGTGATTTTCTGCTCCAGCTGCTGATCTCACCCCTAAAAATGGGAACAGAAAATCTCCCCCTCATGCCTTTAAGTTGGATTTTCTGTTACTTCCATCACTTCTTTTACAGATTGAAGTATTTTTCCCCTTGTTGATGACAAGCTGACCTGGTCTATAATTTCCAGATTTCTGTTCTCTCTTTTTTGCATATAGGAACCTTAGCTGTGTCCCCTCTGGCACTACCCCTCTCTTTTATGGAACTTTGCACATACATGAGGTCCTAATTACAACTACTAAAAAGAGACTATTTACTTCTCTATATCTCTGCTGTATGGTAAATGTTTTACCCCAGAAATTTTAACCTTTAGACATGTCAGTTCCGGTGAAACTACTAACTCCCAAGTTAAATTTTGAAATTTTCAGATTACATACTGACAGTAAAACAATACTTTGTTTAGCACTCCTAACGTGTTCCTAAAAACAAAAACATTTCAAACAAAATCACTTTCCCATAAGAAACCATGTAATGAATGTGGATTAAATTCCTGACCTAAAATTTTTTACATTAAAAATCTATGAGCTGCCTTGAACCTAACTGGCCCAAAATTATCTTATTACTTTGCTGCTCCTATCAATTTACTGCTCTATCTTCCTCCCACTTGACAGCCTTTTTGCTCATTGCTCTCTCCCCTCTCCTGACCCCTTTGTTGTCCCTTTCCTCACTCCCTCAATTCTTTCCTCTCACCGCCCCTCACTCACAGCAAGGGCTCAGGAGAGCACGAGGAGGCAGCTTGAGAGGAGTGAGCAGGCAGGTTGGGGAGTGAAAAAAGGGCGAGCAGGCAGGGTTGGGAGAAGGAAATGGTTAGTGGGAGAGTTGGGAAAAAAGCAGCAAAGATGGGGAAGGAAGGAGGGGGTAGGGGGAGTGTAGGAAGGTCAGAAGAGAGAAGCAGCTGTGTGTTTAAAAAACAGACCGAGTATGCACAATAACAATGCTAAATTGAAAATGGAGGTTGTGTTCTTTGAATAAGTTGTTATTTACAAATAATGCCAAAATTAAAACATGCTATTGGAACACGTTTCAGACAAGGGATTCCTGCATCAAAATAATAAATGACTGTAATGGCAGAGTAATTTAGTACAATAATTGAGCTATTAAACTGAGCACTCATTATATCACCAAGCACTGAATCATTTTTTCTAGACTAGATAACCTAGACCATGACAAGCTATTTCACTTTGTCCAGGGAAGTAGAACTAAACGACGGCCTGAACTTGAAGAAGAATAATTTCAAAACTAATCTGTGGAATCATATTTCATTGAGTGAACAAAACAGGCAATTTTAGGGAGATGGTGAAAGCAGACAACGTTGGTTCCCTTGAATACAAATTAGATAGCTTTCTTTCAAAAAAAATACTACACATACATCTCATTATTATCGAATGCAGCATATTTGTAAATGGAGCATGCTTAGGGGGACCAGATGACATTAGATCCAAGGTTCCCAAGCTTTCCACTACTGGGGATTCTCCTAGTCTCAAAAATGGATTGGCTGTAGAATAACTGATAAAAACTGATTGTCATGATTAGTCAATTACATAGTTATTACGGTGATGTGGGACTACCAGAATGATATAAATCAAACCAAGTGGATTTTGATCTTTCTTCGTCCATAGATTCCTACGGAATTTGGAAGGGTTTTGCAGGATTAGATTTGTGTGGGAGAACTGCTTTATTGTGTACCCTCTCCAAAAAGGTGACAGGTTTCTGCAGTGGAAATTGTTTCTCTGGAGATTGGAATGGAGGTGGAGGGTGGTTCACTCGGCATCTAAACATTCCATGTGTGACTGGAGTTCTTGATGTTAATACTACGTAGTCAAATGGGAAGTTCTCCATTTCCCAGTCTTGATATATTACACACACACGCACGCAAGCGCACACACACACACACACACACCTCCAAGTTTCATGACTCAGACAGGGCAGCAGCAAGAATGCAGTACAGTTCAAACCGGTGGCTGTGATTATAAAACATAGCTTCCTGTCTCAGTTTATTTAAAAATTTCTATTTAAAAGAAAATCAAAGCAAATCACAAAGATTATATTAAAAAACCCAATGTATAATTTCCTTTATACTCAAAAAAATTTAAGACTACACAAGATATAAGTTGACAAACCATCAAACCCTCTTCTAAAACACTAGCTCTTACCAAAAACTTCTTGTGGTTTGTTGAGATCTGTTGCTGAAATACAATGAGAAGATTTACTTCTACAGGGTCTGCTGTGCTGGCTGACAATATCCGTACTGTTAAATGGCACATCACTTCTTATGTTATCCAGTGCAAACAGAAGTCTCTGGTTGAAAAAATTGGTTGAATCATTGATGGTCTGATCTTCTAAATTGTCCTTCCTTTGACTTAAAATATCATTCCCAGTTAAGTGGTCTGAAAAAGTATTTTGTTCAAAATTTCCCAAAGCCTGTGACTTATCATTTACTGTGGAGTGTTCAGAGTCCTCTTTACTTGACCGGTCAAACCAAAACAGAGACAGCTTCTCTTCTTCATCACTGTCACCAATCAGTGAGTGACCATGTGTTGATTTGTACATGGTTATTCAAGTAACATACTAAGCTAGGTATAGTCAAGTTTTCTCCAGTCCTCTTCGACAACTAGCAGTTTAGCAACAACACCAACAATTCAGCAGATGGAGAGGCTTAATAACTCTTCCATCAAGAGAATAATAAAAGTAAGAGGCTTAGGGTGCAACGGTTTTAAGCAGCATTTAATTACTGCACAGCCAATACCTGAACAGACAAACAAATCTCATTCCAACCAATCTGCCTAATGAAATATGCTTGATCAGAAAGTAGAAAGGGCTTATGTATATGAAGTACAGTCCAAGAAGTGACAAATAACCGATTATATTTACCAGAGTCAGTTTCACTGATCATTGATTCATCACAAACGTGCAATTGTCCATTCTTCCTTCTGCAAAACATAGGTAAATTAACTTTTCAAATACATGACAGAAGCTTCTGATGGGCAATTACCCCTGCACCTGTAACCATTTAATACTCAGAATTAAATCAGAGACTTCAAATGATTCCAACTCTCTTAGCAGAATAGTTATCCTGGAAAAATTATAAGGAATAAAACCTAGTTATCCAGGAAATGTTAGAAGGATTAAAACCATTTCTAACTCCTGGATAAGATAGATACTGGTCTTCTTCCCCTCCCCAACTACCCACCCTCGACCCCTAGACTACCCCGAACATCTTCCCTGATCACCCGACCCCAACCATCAGCCCACTTCCTGACCACCCTAATCCCTCACCCGCTTACATTCTACTTGTCTTCTCAAGTGGCTGGTACCTCTAAACTTATCTGGCTTACAGCAGTTGCTGCCTGCACATTTCTCACCAGATCCACCTCAGAAGACTGGGTAAGAAATATGCAGCTCTCGACCTGGATAAGTAGAAAGGAGCAGAGTGGCAATCTGATGGTGATAAGTCTTTCCACGGAAAGAACACATGAATTGGAATCAGGAGTAGATCATACAGCTCCTAGAGCCTGCTATGCCATTCAATATGATCATGGCATGATCTCCCTGTCCATTCCCCATATCCCTAGGCACCAAAAATCTGGCTATCTCAGCCTTAAATATATTCAATGGTCAAGTAGTCACAACCATCTGGGATACAGAATTCCATAAATTCACAACCTTTTGAGTGATGAAGTTTCTCATCTATAAGATGTACTACAGAGACTCATTGAGACTCCTTAGGCAGCACCTTCCAAACACACACTCGCTACCCTCTGAAAGGACAAGGGAAACAGATACTTGGGAACACCATCCTGACTGGGAAACTATCGCCATTCCTTCTTTGTTGCTGGGTCAAAATCCTGAAACTCCCTCCCTAACAGCACTGTGGATATACCGACACCAAATGGACTGCAGCGGTTCAAGAAGGCAACTCACCACCACTTTCTCAAGGGCAATTAGAGATTGATAATAAGTTCTGTCCTAGCCAGTGACACCCACATCCCATAAATGAATTTTAAAAATCTCATCCTAAATGATCAGCTCCTTATCCAGAGACCATGTGTCCATGCTCTAGATTTCCTCACCCATAGAAACAACCCCTCAATGTCGAGTCTGTCAAATCCCTTCAGAATCTTTTATCTTTCAATGAGATCACCTCATCGAAATTAGCGGGGTAAGTACATGGTGTTACGGGGATAGGGCCTGAGTAAGATGCTCTGTCAGAGAATCGATGCAGGGCCAAAGGGCCTCCTTCTGCACTGTAGGGATTCTATAATCAATAATGGTCCAGACCAAATATGATAAATAATTTGTTAAATTATTTGATCATTTCATCTGCTGCTTATAAAAACAAAATCCTGACAATTCCCACATTTGAATCATAGCTATTTCATTCTGAGAACTTGATGAACAAGCTCTGAAAATAAAATGCAACAAGTTTCTGATTTTGTTCATTTGTATTATGAACCGAGAAACATGCTGTGATTCCATTTACAGGTACCTAGCCACATGACCGGAAAGCTCGGGACCAAACGTTTGCCGGATTTGGGAATTTTAGGTCCCAGATCTTATAGTGCATAAAGTAAGAAAAATAAAGAATAAAATGGTTTTATTCAAATTTCTACCCAGGGCGCCAGCTTTGAATGTAGCTGGTTTTCGGGTCCTTCTGAAATTTGGGACATCAGTTAAGGAATGCGGTACCTGTAATCTATATGCAGAGATATTATCTGGGTGAAATTATTTTGAGTTACCATAGAAATTCAAGAAACAAAATATTATTTTAACATAGTTGAGACAGCAACTAATTGGATTACAATCTATTCCTGACCAAAGTCATTTTTATTCTCAAACTGAATAATTCAAATTAAGTTATTTAAATGATTTAAAATTTATTTTTTACAGGACATGAGTATTTATTGCCTGTCCCTAACTGCCCTCCATTTCAGCAGGCATTTGAGAGTCAACCACGTTGCTGTGGATCTAGAATCACATGTAGGCTAGATCAGGTAAGGACGGCGGGCAGATTTCCTTCCCTAAAAGGACATTAGTGAACAAGATGGGTTTTTTATGACAATCAACAATAGCTTCATGGTTATTATTAGACTTTTTAATTCCAGATTTTTATACATTCAAAATTTCACCACTGCCCTGGCAGGATTTGAACCCAGGTCCGCAGATCTTGCTCGGGGTTGCTGGATTATTAGTCCAGTGACAATTCCACTGGGCCAGTGTCTGAATTTAGTGCTACTTTTCATTTAAAGATACAGATCATAGATATATAATAATTAGATATGCAATACATTCAGTTTTCACAAACCTTATCTCACCAAAACATGCATTTGGGTCACAAATAAAAAGCTAGATTTCATTTTACTCACCGTAATACTTTCCTCCGGAGAATTGGTTTTCTGACACTTTCAGATGGTGCTTCAGAACTGCTTGTGCTGCTGTTCTCGTACTGTACTTGATTGTCATTACTGTGCTGATTTGGGGGGTTCTGAAGATTCAGCCTAATTGGCGCTGATGAACATCTAAATGTATTTGGGGCTACTGAGTATCTGCTATATGTGTCACAGTGATGAAATTCTGCAGGATGACGATGTAAAGTCTCAATCCCCCTCCTATTTGAAGACTAATTGAGAGAGAATGCACTAATTAAAGCTAGTCATTTTTACAAAATTTAATTAGCAAGTTACTGATTATTAGTATAGGCCTCAGAAGATAAGCATTAGAAGCTGATTGGTAGACATTTATGTTGCTAGGTTCATTTTCCCCATATAAACATATTTTTCTCATCAATAATTATGATTAGATTTGTCACTTCACTTTAGGGTCAGTTACTTGCTTCACTCATTGGAGTGCCAGGTATTCCACAGTTCAAAACAGAAGTCAGGGATACTAATAAGTAAAATTGCTCCAGACCCAAAATGCCCCTATTGCAGCCACGATGTCCCTACCTTTAAGTAACTTACCTTGTAGATTATTACAAGCATTTATCAATCTTTGAGAAAATAAATACTTCCCAATATCTATTTATGTTTGGCTAACTTTTGCTTGCTTTCCAGTAATTTCAAAGCATTACCTGGGGGTTATCTTACCTGGCTTTTTTTTTTAAGTCATGGCAGGTGAGCGTTACCAGCATTTATTGCCTGTCCCTAAATGCCTTGAAAAGGGTGGTGAGCCACCTTCTTGAGCTATTGCAGTTCATTTGGCGTAGGTAGACTCATGGTATTGTTCGGAAAGGGGAAAGGAGTTCCGAGAGATCCAGCAACATCTCTGACTTACATCTGCTGCCCTTGACCTTCTAGGTTGGTAAAAATTGAGGGTTTGGTAAGTGTCTCGAAGGAGTCTTGTTGAGTTGCCGCAGTACATCTTGTACTTTGTACACACTGCTGTCACTGTACATCGAAGGTGGATGAAGTATATCTTTAGGTTGGGGGAAGAGGTGCTGATCAAACCGAATGCTATGTCCTGCATGATGCTGAGCTTCTTGAGAGTGTTGCTGGAACCACACTCATCCAAGCAAGTGAAGAGTATTCCATCGCTCATGCCTTGTAGATGGTTGACATGCTTTGGGGAAGTTACTTGCCTCAGAATTCGCAGTCTCTGACCTATTCTTGTAGCTACAGTACTTAAATGGCTAGTCCTCTTTAGTTTATGTCAAATAGTAACCCCCAGGATTTTGATAGTGGGGGATTCAGTGACAGTAATGCCGTTGAATGTTAAGGGGAGATGGTTGGATTGTTGTAGATAGTCATTGCCTGTACTTGGGTGGCATAAATGTACTTGCCACTTATCAGTGTGTGTCTCCCCCCCCAAATGAAGCACAAGTCTTCAGTAACAAGCCAGGATGTCATTACAGCCCATAGCCTTTGCAATATCCATTGCCTTCCACCTTCTCTTGATATCACATGAAGCGAATTGAATTGGCTGAAGATTGGCATCTGTGGTGCTGAGACCTCAGGAGGAGGCCGAGACAGATCATTCATTTGGCTGAAAGATCTTGTCTTTTGCACAGAAATGCTGGGTATCCCCCCGCCCTCCTAAAACTATTCATGACTGCATGCAACAGGACTGCAGAGCTTAGATTTGATCCGTTGGTTGTGGCATGCCTTAGCTCTGTCTATTTTAAATACGATGTGGAGATGCCGGCGTTGGACTGGGGTAAACAGAGTAAGAGTTTTAACAACACCAGGTTAAAGTCCAACAGGTTTATTTGGTAGCAAATGCCAGCAAATGGCATTTGCTACCAAATAAACGTGTTGGACTTTAACCTGATGTTGTTGAAACTCTTACTGTATTTTAAATACATCAGAGATTCCAGCTTAACTGTCTTCCATCCAGACTTTAGCTTCTCTGCCGTTTCTCCAAAAATCAGCACACTGCAAAGTCTTAATATTTCAGAAAAATTCCATTCATTCTGTTATTTTATTGCTTCATCACATGGTCAGGAAAATGAAAGTTAACGTTTTCCATTAACATTCAATGTTTCTCTAATCATTATATATATATATTTATATTCTACATTTTTGATCTTTTCTTATAAATGTAGTAGTCAAGTTCTTTGATCAACGGTATAATCAACCTAATTCCTGTTGCAAACATTGAGCTGCATCCTCTGCCTCTACTGTTCTCTCTCTTGTGCCATTAGCAAACAAAAAACTAACCTGGTTCTCTTTTCCTGAGTTGAACTCATGCCAAGCTGTAGTTTGAGGTTCTGCAAGGGGTTGTACGGACCTATTTCTCACCTGTGAAACTTAATAGGAAACCAGAATCTATAAAACAAATAAAAATAGTTTCCTACTCTCTACAAAACTTTACTATTTAATACATTTGAATGGAACAGATTTTTGCACACTCTAATCCATCGTAAGTACTGTAAATTAATTCAGTCAGTAGAGGTAAACTTTTCATATAGCAGGATATATTTTGCATTGTTTGTGGAATACAAAAACAATTCTCCAAAAGACTAGCCATTTAACTCGAGGCTAAAATCATTCAGAAAACATCTGGTTTCTCACATAAACAATTTAAGATAATTAATTGAATCTATCTTCCATTTTGCTTCAGGGTTACAGGTACCTTTACCCACGTACCTGAGCACACCTTCTTCATTGATTTGACAATATTGTCTATAGGTGCAACATATCAAACAATAATTCTATAGATACCACTTTTATATTTATGTAAATTACTATTCTACTGGTCGATTCAAACCAGTATTGAATCATGAGACAGAATTGTTTTGAAAATGTCTAATTTCATGTTTCATATGTTTTAGCAGTTAATGTTTCATTTGAGTTTGAATTGTTAAATGCAAGATGACTGGAAACACCTGGTGAGAAACTGATAAATAGACTTGAAGTAACTGTCATTCAAAGGATGGCGTGGGTTTAGATGGTGGTGTAGTGGTAATGTCACTAGGCTAACAATCCAGAGCCTCAGCCTAATGCTTTGGGGACATGTGTTTAAATCCTACCATGACAACTGGTGGAATTTAAATTCTAATCAGTCAAAATAGCTCAGTTGGGCGAGCATTACACTGAAGATCTAAAAGGTCCCTGGTTCAATCCTGGGTTTCAACACGCCGTCACACACTGGTTTCCTTCGCTATCTGCTAATCTATTTCATGTCAGAATTGGACGTGGGAAAATGTTAAACAATGGATGGCCCCTTGCTGCATTTCTTTGTGGAGATGAGATATCTACAGTTGTTTCATGATGGGTTTAACTTATTCATGTGGAAGGAATATTTTTGTTTTTGGTTCTGGGTACTTTCTCACAGAAATAGAAAGTTGCAGTTGGGTCCTGACAGCAGCTTTGAACCCATGAAGGCTGATGGCACTAGACCAAACATGGGCAAGGAAACCTCCTGCCACATATTGTCCCCCCTCAGCTGATGAATCAGTACTCCTCCATGTTGAACACCACTTGGAGGAAGCACGGAGGGTGGCAAGGGCACAGAATATATTCTGGGTGGGGGACTTCAATTCCATCACCAAGAGTGGCTCGGTAGTACCACCACAGACCAAGCTGGCCGGGTCCTAAAGGACATGGATGCTAGATTGGGACTGTGCAGCAACTGATGAGGGGATCAAGAAGGAAAAACATATTTGAGCTCATTCTCATCAACCTGCCTGCTGCAAATGCATCTGCCCATTGGCGTGGCCACCACATCTTCACATTGAGGATATCCTTCATCGTGTTGTGTGGCACTACCACCATATTGAATGTGATAGACTTCGAACAGATCTAGTAACTCAAGACTGAGCATGTCCTTTAGGGAATGAAATCTGCTGTCTTACTTGGTCTGGCTGACATGTGACTCCAGAGCCACAGCAATGTGGTTGACTCTCAACTTCCCTCAGGCAATTAGGGATGGGCAACAAATGCTGGGCAGCCAATGACACCCATGACCCACGAATGAATTTTAAAAAAATCCATGAAGTGCTGTGGACTATCAGCTCAGTGGAATTGTATTCAACCACAATCTGTAACATCATGGCCTGGCACATCCCCCACTCCACCATTACCACCAAGTCAGGAGTTCAACCCTGGTTCAACAAAGAGAGAGATCTGACTGTCCTATCTGTAATATAGAGGGTGAACAGAATGGATATGCTAATCTATGAGGTACATGCTGATGTGGCACTGGTGTTAGGCAGTTGTATGAGGCACTGTCGGCAGCAGACAAGTAGCTCTGAGGGAATGTGTCTTCCATGTACATACTGTAGATAAACGAGTTGTTTTGTAGATATCCTGATGCACCGACAGTTCTGCCTTGCTAGAATCCAAGCCCAGTACATCATACGACATGGTAGCAGCGGTGGCAGCAGCAATTTTGTGCACTTATGTCATACAAGGAACGTCCATGGCCCAAGACAACCATAATCCCACTTTAGCAAGATGCTTCATTAAACATCCCAGTGACACAGACACACACAGACCAATGGTGGCACTGCAATACCAATCAGTGCTCCTATCTCGCTCATTTTCAAGCTTCAGACTGACACAGAAATCACTGCTGGAAAATGAAAATTGACAACCAATCGAGGTCAGTTCTTCCTTCTGTGGGGCCAAATGTGAATCAGAGCATTGATGCCAATGTCAGAAGGGACCTTTCCCTTGCTCCGGACTACTGTGCCCAAACTTGGTAACGCCAACCGTACCATAGCCCACCGAAACAGTTCAGGTGAGAAACAGGTCTGCACTCTGATTTGAGACAAAAGCAAAAATGACAGGATTGCCTAATAGGGGGTGCTGAGTGTTTTACTTTTGGCAGGATGGACATTTTCACTCATTCCCACAAATCTTTCAAGAGCTGGAAGCTGAAGAATGAATATCATATTTCTTTGCTCCCTGTTTTCATGCCTCTGTATCTGTTAACCCACAAGAGGGTGCCAAACCCCTGTCTGCTGAAGGCTAAGGAGAAACTTGACCACATGTTACACAGAGGTGCTATTTCCACCTCACACAACAATCTGCTGGTTTTCCAGTCTGGTCACAATTATCAAGCTGAGCGAACAGTTCAAGACCAGCAAGGATCTGATGTTCAAGAATCCAGACTGCTGTACAGCTCTCATGCGGTATCTGACTACTCCCCTAACCAACAGATTCTTTCCAGTTGAACTTCTTATGGACTGCCATTTAAAAACGCAGGTTCCCCTATTGCCTGTAAACTTTCAGCTTCATATCATCCCTCGCTGACCATGACAAAGGAGTTGAATCTCGGGGGGGGGGGGGTTGTGTGAGATCCCAAGCCAATGAGTCTGGATCCGACACATCTCATTCTCACTAACACAGCATCTGCATGTTTGTTCCAGGCACCGTCACTCTCACCAGATTACAAGGTTTCAACTATCACAAGATCTGGACAGAAGACCCCCGAAACACTCCTGTTGCTCTGAGGGATGTTGTCCAACCCCAGGACCCACTCCCAATCCTCTGACCCAGTGCAGCAGCCACTAGCACACTCTTGAAACAATGATGAAGCCTCCGCAGAGGCTTCATCAACCTGTGGCTGGGGGATTCTTTGGGGGGGGGGGGGGGGGGGGTTGTTGTGTGTGTCATCCCTGTAACTCACTTACTATGTAGATACTATAATAGTTTTTGAGTAGATACTCTGAAATACCTACAGCTCTTCCTTGTGTTTCACTCCAGCAGGGTTTACAACAGCTCCCCACTAGCGGGGAGCTAGCAGCCCGACCCAGCTGGAGTGAAACCAGTAGGTTGGGGGTAAGGGGGTGGCCCCTGGGCATTGCCAGCTTGGCAGTGCTAGCCTGGCCCCCTAGCACTGCCCAAGGGACAAAAAGTTGCAATGCCCAGGGGGCACCTTGGCCCTGTCCACCAGGCATCAGGCAGTGCCAAGAGGGCAATCAGTGGAGGTGGGGGATCCTGATGCCTATGGCCCCAAATGCAGAATAGCTGAGGAAGGGAGGAAGGACGGACAGCAATTGGGACTGCTAGCCAGCAGTGCAGGGCTACTGCACATGCGCCGATCTCGACATTGACATATTAGCGCATGCAGAGTGGCCCGCTCAGCACTCTGCTGCTGGCCTCTCCAGCGGGAATAGGCCCCGCCACTGATTCTCAGCGTGATTCACGCTAGGACTCTCTGTGATCCACAGAGTGTAGGAGATTCACTTTGAAAATCCTGGTTAAAAAAAAAAGCAGCGGGATTTACTCCAGTTTTTATACAAATTCGGCACTTTGAATTTTTTTTGGGAGAATTCCACCCAATAACTTTACGTGACAGATACATTTTGGGTCAGAATACCAAGGATAACACCCAACATCTCTCAGCACCACTCTTCCAAGGCTGCAGGATCTTTAATGTTGACCTGAGAGCACAAATGGGGTTTTCGGTTTAATGTCCTATCCACAGCACCTACAACAGTGCAGTACTACCTCAGTACTCCAATAGACTGTCAGCCTAGGTTTTTATGCTCAAGTCTCTAGAGTGGGATTTAAACCCACACTTTTTGACTCAAAGGATTGTGCTACCAGCTGAGCCACACGTGACACTCATTAAAATTAATTTTGATCACCCTACGTCTGGTGATTAATTTTAAAATAGTGGCTGCACCAAATTACTGTAAGTTGCATTTACATTGTGCGAAAAGTACTCGATATGCAAGATTGTTCTGTTTGCTATCTCTATGCCCCTTCTGCAAAATGGCTAGATTGAATTTGTAGTGAAGTGCTATGACTGTCAAAATGATTAATCTTCATTCCTTTCAAAAATTCCATTACTAAGCTTAATGTTTGTAATAAACTTCCCTTAAAATTACATACATTTCTACAGTCATCAACTCTAATGACCCAAGAAGTCCTTCACAAAATTTCAATCCAGAAACAAGCTGTTTTTAATCACATGTTCACACAAAGCACGTGTAATCATACCATAATTTGGTGACTGTATACTGCCCTGCGACTCCACGCTATCACTGTCTTTACCAGAACTTTGACTCTTTGAACGCTCATGCCTGATCAGCTCTTCCAGATCTGAAAGAGAATGTGCATTACATTTAGTCCTAGAAATTGGATTATACCCCATGTTTCATGACCACTAGACATATTAAAGCACTTTAAAACAGCAATGTAATAATGACTAGATAATCTTTTTGTGATGCTGATTGAGGCATAAATATTGGCCAGGACACCAAGGATCTCTTCACCATGCTCTTCTTTGAAATTGTACTATGGGATCTTTTACATCAAGCAGGCAGATGGGGCCTCAGTTTAATGTCTCATCTTAAAGACATAGGGTGGGATTTTCTAGCTGCACTCGCCCCGAAATGCCACCCGAGGTCAACGAACTTTTGTATGATCCATGTCCCGCCCACTATGATTGCCGTGGCAGGCAAGGCGGGAAAATTCTGCCCATAATCTCCCACAGTGCAATGCTCCCTCAATACCACACTGGAGTGTCAGCCTTGAGTGGGGCTTGATTCAGAAAAGAGTGCTACCAACTAAGCCACAGCTGACACACACATCTAGCACACATTTTATTTTTTGACTTACAATGCAGACCAGACTGCACCCAAATATGTACCCTATTGCAACCCTGACTTGGGCAGAGCAAGTCAAGCCACTAAAGGTACATCTCAGCAACAGATAACACCCCTTGGGGTTTGGTGGGGGATGGAAACCAAGGAACAATCACAATCAGCTCGTGCTTCAACTGGTGTAGCTTTTCACAAAAATCAATGTTTGTAATAGCTGCTGGAACTTAACAACTTCACCTTAAACCTATGCCCTCTAGTTTTAGACTCCTCTACCTTTTGGAAAAGATATTGACTATCTAGCTGATCTGTGCCCCTCGTTATTTTATAGACATCTATAAGGTCACCCCTCAGCCTCCTACGCTCCAGAGAAAAAAGTCCCAGTCTATTCAGCCTCTCCTTATAACTCAATCCATCAAGTCCCGGTAGCATCCTAGTCAATCTTTTCTGCAATGCATTCGCTTGTTTTTTTTTAAGGACTGAACATCTTCCTTTTTTCGCACCTAGAGTCATAGAGGTTTACAGCATGGAAACAGGCCCTTCGGCCCAACTTTTGTCCATGCCACCCTTTTTAATTTAAAAAACCCCTAAGCTAGTCCCAATTGCCTGCATTTGGTCCATATCCCTCTATACCCATCGTACCCATGTAACTATCTAAATGCTTTTTAAAAGACAAAATTGTACTCACTTCTACTACTATCTCTGGCAGCTTGTTCCAGACACTCAACACCCTCTGAAAAAATTGTCCCTCTGGACACTTTTGTATCTCTCCCCTCTCACCTTAAACCTATGCCCTCTAGTTTTAGACTCCTCTACATTTTGGAAAAGATATTGACTATCTAGCTGATCTGTGCCCCTCGTTATTTTATAGACATCTATAAGGTCACCCCTCAGCCTCCTACGCTCCAGAGAAAAAAGTCCCAGTCTATTCAGCCTCTCCTTATAACTCAATCCATCAAGTCCCGGTAGCATCCTAGTAAATTTTTTCTGCACTCTTTCTAGTTTAATAATATCCTTTCTATAATAGGGTGACCAGAATTGCACACAGTATTCCAAGTGTGGCCTCACCAATGTCTTGTTCAACTTCAACAAGACGTTCCAATTCCTGTATTCAATGTTCTGCCCAATGAAACCAAGCATGCCTCATGCCTTCTTCACCACTCTGTCCACCTGTAACTCCACTTTCAAGGAGCTATGAACATGTACCCCTAGATCTCTTTCTTCTGTAACTCTCTCCAACGCCCTACCATTAACTGAGTAAGTCCTGAGTAAGGGATACAAAAGAATGGTCTAGTTTGGACCAGGGAGCGGCACGGGCATGGAGGGCCGAAGGGCTTGTTCCTGTGCTGTATTGTTCTTTGTTGTTGTTCTGGTTCAATCTACCAAAATGTATCACCTCGCATTTATCTAAATTAAACTCCATCTGCCATTCGTCAGCCCACTGGCCCAATTGATCAAGATCCCATTGCAATTGGAGATAACTTTCTTCACTGTCCACTATGCCACCAATCTTGGTGTCATCTGCAAACTTACTAACCAAGCCTCCTATATTCTCATCCAAATCATTAATATAAATGACAAATAACAGTGGACCCAGCACTGATCCCTGAGGCACACCACTGGTCACAGGCCTCCAGTTTGAAAAAAACAACTCTCGACAACCACCCTCTGGCTTTGCCCCAACTTTGCCAGCAGGAAGAGTCAGTGAAAAAGAAATCCATCTGCACTTGGGAGTGACCACTTGGTCGACCTACCACGACTATAGGAGTTACAAAATCCATCACCTCCATCTTTAAGAAATGAATAAAATGCAAAACACAGTTTATCAGTGAATTTCTGAGCAGGAAGTCAGTAGCCTCCCTCCTGGGAATAAATAGCTATTTCCATCAACCATAGCTGGGCGCGGTGCAGTTTTGTTTTTTTACCTTTTCTGAACTCTTTAAGTTGATGCTGTGGGATATTGCGGTAGCCCAACAAATCCAGTTGTTCTCTAACATCTTGGTCTGTAAAGTCCAGTCCTGCCATTGCTGAAGAACTGAAGCCTCCTCTTTAACAAATATGCAAACTTTAAGAAGAAGAAAAAAATGACAATGTGAATTTCTTTTTAGGAAGGCCGGTCCCAGGAGCCACAAACCAGCTGCATCATGTCCCACCGTTCCTTTAAATAATTACACCCCCTCCCGTTTAAATGCCTTAACTCCTGCGCACGTACCCCGTCCCCACAACAACAGATCCCTCAGGAGATTTATTTTAGAACTCACTGAGCTATCAGTACCACCTCTCTCCCCCCACTCTGTGTTTGTCGCTGCCCCACCCCCACGGGCTCTTTAACCGTCTCCTCGCGCGGACCAAATCGCGGGAACGTTCCAACCGTTCAAACAGCGACCGTTAAAAACAAGTCAACAAGACGCATCAACATGGCGACGCAGCAAGACACAGCCTCCGCCGACAGCGCCATCCCCAGGCAAGTGTCAATTTTAATTGTCCAGTCTGCTGTCCCCCACCCACCTCGTTCGTTCCTCTTGCACGAATCTTATTTTTTTGTGTAGCAGGACCGAGGAAATGCCGCTTTACTGGTTAGACGACGGGCGGCACGGTAGCACAGTGGTTAGCACTGCTGCTTCACAGCGCCAGCGACCTGGGTTCGATTCCCGGCTTGGGTCGCTGTCTGTGTGGAATTTTGATGTGGAGATGCCGGCGTTGGACTGGGGTAAACACAGGGGTAAGAACAGGTCCACAGTTCCTTCGCCTGTTCCGAAAGCTTTTGCTACCAAATAAACCTGTTTGACTTTAACCTGGTGTTGTTAGACTTCTTACTGTGTGGAGTTGGCACATTCTCTGCGTGGGTTTCCTCCAGATGCTCCGGTTTCCTCCCACAGTCCAAAGATCTGTGGGTGAGGTTGACTGGCCATGCTAAAATTGCCCCTTAAATGCGTAGGTTAGAGGGATTAGCGGGTAAAATGTGTAGGGATATGAGGGTGGGGCCTGGGTGGAATTGTGGTCGGTCGCTGCAGACTCCATGGGCCAGATGGCCTCTTTCTGATGAGATTCTATATTTTTTTATAATATTATTCTCAGCAATATAAATTTTATTTAATAGTGTCACAAATAGGCTTCCATTAACACTGCAATACAGTCACTGTGAAAATCCCCCAGTTGCCACACTCCGGCGCCTGTTCGGGTACACTGAAGGAGAATTTAGCATGGCCAATGCACCTAACCAGCACGTCTTTCAGATACACGAGGAAGCCGGAGCACCCAAAGGAAACACACGGGGAAAACATGCAGACTCCACACAGACAGTGACCTGAACCAGGAATCGAACCCAGGTCCCTGGCACCGTGAGGCAGCAGTGCTAACCACTGTGCTGAAATGGCAGAAATTCTGTGGTTGGCTGAGAGATAAGATGGAGGTCAGAGCATTGCGCGAGGTTCCTTGCTCTTCAGATAGTGAACACATTCATCTATTCCCATTTTATCAATTAGGTAATGTCAAGATACTGGAGTAAAAGGAAGACATGATGTGGAGATGCCGGCGTTGGACTGGGGTAAACACAGTAAGAAGTCTCACAACAGAGAAGTCTCTTTAACCTGGTGTTGTGAGACTTCTTACTGTAAAAGGAAGAGTCAAGGATTGAGTAAAATCAAGATTAAAAATCAAATTGTGATAAAATAAAGAATTGAGTAAAGGGGAAACTGATATGGATGCTTGTCTTAAGGGACACAAAAACAGAAAATACTGGAAAATCTCAGCAGGTCTGACAGCATCTGTGGAGAGTGAATGCTGACAATGGGTCATCCTGACTTGAAACGTTGGCTCTATTCTCTCTCCACATATGTTGTCAGACCTGTTGCGTTTCTCCAACATTTTCTGTTTTTGTTTCCGATTCCAGCATCCACAGTATTTTGCTTTTATCTTAAGGGATTTTGTTGATATGCAAATTAGTGTAGTAAGAGGAAAACAAGTGTTTACCTAAGTGACTAAGGAGTGAACAATGGTGTATAGAAATAGGTAATAGAGCGGAATAGGTGGTGGCACAGTGGTTAGTATTGTTCTGTATTGTAAACCAAGTCATCTGATTAGTCATGTGACATGTAGTGACATCATCAGAGACATTCTTAAGTTTTTCTCTCTCCCATCTTGGACTGTAAGCAAGTAACACCTATCTAATAAAATCAGACTAACTGGTTAAGTAACCCACCATGTGGCAATCTTTTCATCCTTTTATCTTGCTGTACAAGTGAGCTGACCACATTAATATATAACAGTAAAAGATAATATTGGTGATGAGGTGTGTTTTCTAGCAAGATTGTCTACAAAGACCAGTTTTAGACAAAACTGGCAATGAGAAGCATTTTTCAACATAGTAGTTGGGGAAAAAAAGCAACTCAGACCCGGTCAAGGAACAGTTTCCAGAAGACCACACCATCATTGTTTGCATTACAGTAAAACTGGCTGTGGGAATCGGGTATTAGCAAAGGCTAGGAGTAGCGATTACTTTCTGAAATTATAAGATAATATTCTGGACCGATCCTAACTTTTTATTCTCGCGACTGTGACCCCAGAGAGAACAGAGAGTTGGAGACAGCAAACCAGAAAAAAATATAAGCCAGTGAATCAACTGAAAAAGAAGTCAAAGAAAAACAGTAGATACAACAAAAAAACCTTCCAGAAATCGTTGAAGCTATTAGAATTAGTGAGCAGGCTGTTTTTAAATTAAAAAAATAATTTACTTACTGGTAAACCTGGGGAGACATTTCCAAACTGCAAGTCCTTGCACATTGTGGGCTGCATCATCAAGATCCTCACACTCGATGAGAGAGAAAGAGAAAGCTGCATTCTTTAAAAAAATAAAGGGAAAGCTACTACTCCAGAAATAAAGTTATACTGACAAAACCAAGCAAGAATTAATGCTTAAATTTTCTTGTTTTGGATTGGTGATTGAATATTTAAAAAGTTTCACAAAAACCCAACAAACTTAAAGAAACAACAAAAGAAAGAATACAAATTGAAAAGGAAGAGAAAAAAATAAGAAGGGAAGAATTTAAAGAAGTACTACGACCTAAGAACCGGTGACTGAAATAGCAGGCAAAGACAGCGCTATAGAAGTCTTCGATGGAAATGTGGAATGTTTATGAAGAGAAATTTCATATTATCCTGAAGTAAAAAGGATGCCAAATGAATTTAAAGTAGTTACTTTCCTTAGTGTAGTAGGTTGTAAAACCTTTACACTGCTGCAGAGTCTTGTCCATCCCAACCGTCAAAGACAGACTTGTTTGTGGACTATAAAATGAAGCAATTCAGAGATGATTGCTCACTGAAAGTTCTTTAACAGTAAAACTTACTGTTGTGATCACAGTGTCCATGGAATTGGCCATAAAAGAAGCTACCAGTTGGAGCTGGAATCAAAATACACAAGATGGGAACTGACAGAGAAAAATCTCTTAAAATGCAAGCCATAGGTGTGTTTAGGTGGGACACTGTCCACATGAATGTTGGAACAGAGAAAATAAATGTAGAAGCTGTGGCAGGAAAGGCCACATAACAAAGATGTGTTGGACACAACAGACTTTTCAAATCCCAGAAGATGTATAAATAAAAGAATGCATCAAGATCTACAAAAAGGGTCCACAAAATGTCTGATGAAGACAGAAATTCCGTAGTAGAGAAGATCCAAGAACTTAAACCAAGCCTCTTAACCATTCAAGGGAATACACAAAGATTCTGGGTTTATCCAAAGTTAAACAGGAAAGAAATAAAGCTGGAAGTAGATACCAGAGTAGTTGTATCACTCATATCAGAAAATCTGTATAATCAGAAGCTTAAACATCTGCTGCTAAATGTAATCCTGCAAACTTATACCAAGTTCCACTGAAGGGATACATCACGGTTCAAATAGAAGCTAATAGTCAATCAGCAGAATTGCCACTGCACATAATAAAAGGAAGTTTCTTTTCCTGCACTCTTTGGAAGAGCATGATGAAACAAAATCAAGCTTAATTAGGGAGCAATTAACCAATTTGTTGATGACAAGAACACACTACAAAAACTTGTAGAGCAGTACAGTAAGATGTTTAAGAATATTTTAGGGTCCATGATTAGAGTCAAAGCAAGACTCAAGATCAAACCTGATAGAACCCCTAAATGCTTAAAGGCAAGAATTGTGCCATATACAATTAAACCAGAAGTAGAAGTGAAACTAGAAAAGGATGGAGTGATTGAACCAGTAACCACAAGCATTTGGGTAACTCCAATCGTCCCCATCATTAAACCAAATGGTTCTGTAAGAATTTGAGGTGACTTCAAGACAATGAAAAATTCAGTGCTTTTTGTCGACCAGTACCATTTACCATTAATTGGGGAAGGTGGTAACTGAGTTGAAACCACTACTAACAATTGTTGCTCACAAAGGGTTGTTCCAGTGTAAATGCCTACTGCTCGGAATAACATCAGCGCTGGCCTTATTCCAAAAATATATGAATGAAATCCTAAGTGGCCTCAAGGGTTTCCAGTGTTATCTGGATGACATTCTAATCATGGGCAAAAATGAATAGAAACATTTACAAAACTTAGAAGAAACATTGCAGCAATTAGAAAAGAACAATCTTTGTGTGAAGAAAAGAATGTACATTTTTCAAATCATTAATAAGTTAACCAGATAGATAAAGATGGCCCCCATAAAGAACCAAAAAAATCACAGCGATCCTAGAGGCACCAAAACCACAGAATGTAACACAGTTGCGATCATTTTTAGGACTAATAAATTATTAAGGAAAATTAATTCCTACCCTTGCAACACTACTGAAACCACTTCATACCCTATTGTATGTTAACCAACAATGGAATTGGACACGAGTGAGAAAGGGTGTACAGAGAAGTTCAGATTCTACTCCGGTAGAACAATCCGCATCTATGGAAGCTGAGAAGGAAGCAACTTCACGAGATGAAGTATCTGATATTAGTGAAGAGCAGACTACCGAGGATATTGAAGACTCCAGAATGTCATATCTTAGCAAAATGAAATTGATGTATACCAAAAATCCTCTCTTATTAACTGTACATATGTACATAATAATACTTGGTAATATAACCTATGTTCATAGTGGGTAAGTGTTAATGTTTAAAGTTTGTTGTCATACTATTAAAGTAAAGACGAAGGGATGTTATGTATTTTAAACCAAATGCATCTGTTTGATTCGTCATGTAATGTGTAGTGACATTATCAGAGACATTCACGGGTTTTCCCTCTCTTCCATTCTGAAACACCTATCTAATAAAGCTCAACTAACTGGCAAACCACGTGGCAAGCATTTCATCCTTTTATCTCACTGCACTAGTGAGCTGTCACATCAATATATAAGTCATTAATATATATTGTAAATAGCTGAAACCCCTGCATTGATCCCTATGGCACTCAACTAGTCACAGCTTGCCTACATGAAAATACCCCATTTATCAATACTCTTTACTTCTTGTCCATTAACCAATCCTCCATCCATGCTAATATATCACCCTCAACTCCATGAGCCCTTACCTTGCGTATTAACCTTTTATGTGACCCCTTATTCAATCCCTCTTGGAAATCCAAGTATATTACAAGACTTGTTCCCCTTTATCTACCCTACTAATTACATCCTCAAAAAACTCTAATAAATGTATTAATACTTAGATGCTTTCAAAGGAAACAAGTTAAGTTATTTGCCTTAATCGCTTCCTGTAGTAATGAGTTCCATGATCCAACTATTGAGTGAATAAAGAAATTTCTCATTTCATTTTTGGATTTATTAATAACAATCTTGAATTGGTGGCCTACAGATGCAAACATTTCCTTCAAACCTAAATTGTCAAAACTGTTCGCAATTTTAAAAGATTTCTATCAAGTCTCCTCTTTTCTCTTTACTAAAGGACGTTTGGAAATAAAACTTGTAACAATTTCTAATTATTTTAGTGTAAGGGTATTTGCCAGAGCAATGGTTAATGTGGTACTGGGGAAAACAGTATGATGTAGAGCGTCACATAACGTGTATGTGTGTGGCCGAAATTTTACCGGCAAGCCTGCCCTGGAATCGGGGCAGGGAGGCTCGGAGAATGGCATTCTCCGTTGGCCTCGGGCAGGATCATACGAACCTCAGGCGGACATGTCAGTAAAATTCCACCCTGTGTGTGTGATCACATAAACCCTGACTAACTTTCCTGTTCAACATTTTCATATCTTGTTAAAGAAAGCCCCCAATTATTCAATAAGATCATCATTATCGCCATACCAACTTACCTTTCTACTGCATCTTTAACATAAAAAAAACTCTCATGTATTCTCATAGAAGCATAATCTGATAAATTTAAAAAGACAGGAATTATAAAAACTGAATCACGTAACAGAAATGAAGAAGTAAGCAACCTCTGCCCTAGTTTTTAGGACAAGCAGCAGAGAAAGAAGCTATCTTATTTACTCTAAGATAATGTTCCCTGAAGTGGCCTAGACCCTAGAGGAATAAGTGTCATATTTTTATACAAAAACTTATAAATGGGTACAGATATCAAAAGACAAAACAAACAAGGATAAGTCAGATGATCTTCTGTTAAATAGATACTGCATTCAGAGCAAGAATAATTTCCATTCACCTAGAACTAGTGGGAATATTATACCTTAGGGTCACAAATGCTTTCAAGCTGGAATTGTATATAGTGGTGAATCTGGGCTGACTAGTTTAATGAATAAGTAAAGTCCTGATTGTTAGAGAAATATTCTGGTATAATATGCAACAAATGGCACCTTTCAAATGAATATGAGGCCAAGAATAAGCAATGCTTAAGAAAAACTTAGGATAATTAACTTGATGTTTTTAGATTTTGTGTGGGAGAGCTCAAACCACACAGGATTAGTGTTATTGAATTGAAATATCATAAAAGAAGAGAAAATTGGCTTACCTGATCTTCACACTATGCCATTCAAAATGAAATGCAATCAATTAGTTGACAACTTCTAGATAAAGCATCTTTATGACTATTGATTCACAAATTGGAATTGCTTAAAATCTTTCTGTAAGTCCATTGTTTTATTTAAGAATTGAAAAATACAACAATATGAAACCACGTAATCAGAATTCTGAAAAATCAGAAAAATGAGAATTCTGAGCTTTTTCAGGTAGACTATGTTAATCTAGGAAGGCATTACTAAGTCTCTTTACTTCAGATAAGAGCAATCATGTAACCATGTTTGAAACAAAAATGATGTAGCATTAAAAGTTATAGTAAGAGAAGATGACATAGTAAAAGAACAGCTTTTATAGCTCGTTGACTGCATCCACTGGTGGGAGGGTCAGTAACCAGATGACAGGGACATAAGACACTTGGCAAGAGAACCAGAGGAAAGATGAATATTGTTTTTAAACACAGTCGATTATGAAGCTCTGGAATATGTAGTATAATGGTCTGGCACATATAGGGTTAATGTGGGACTGAGTACAGTATCACCCAAACATGTGATGTAGGAGAACAGATGACCGGCACCAAGGGGTCAGTCTAGTCTTGAACAGAGTCATATGCAGAAGTAGGCATAGTCCTAACTTGAATCCTTTATACATGTACACAATTTTTGGAGTTAATAAATACGTGCAGTTAACCTACTTAAGACTACAAAGGCTTAATTAAGACCTACCATAAGGTATCCAACACCCGACGGCAGCAAATGGAAAAACCGAAGATGTCACAAATAATGCAGAGGAAAACTAAAATCCTACAAGACTAAAGAAAAATTCAAATTCATAGAATCCCTACAATGCAGAAGGAGGCCATTCAGCCCATCGAGTCTACACCAACTCTTTGAAAGAGCATCTTACTCAGGCCCATCACGCTATCATATCTCCATAACCCCACATTTACCGTGGCTAATCCACCAAACCTACACATCTTTGGGTACTAAGAGGCAATTTGGCATGGCCAATCCATCTAACCCACACATCTTCGGACTGTGGGAGGAAACCAGAGCGCCCAGAGGAAACCCACATAGACACAGGAGAACATGCAAACTCCACACAGTCACCCAAGGCTGGAATCGAACCCGGGTCCCTGGCACTGTGAGGCAGAAGTACTAACCACTGTGCCACCATGCCACTCTCAAAGAAGCATTCGATCCTGAAAAAAAGCTTGAGAAACAGATGTGCATAAGGAAAATCACCAAGGTGAAGCCCCAAAGAAATGCTTGAAAGTTGAATCCAGGGATATGTGGTTCTGTGCTGCAACAAATGACTCCATGGGTCTCTTGTAAGTCTAGCTTTGGTTCTCAAAATGCAGAGTCCACAGACCTAGCAAAAGTGAGCTAAAGCTTTTAAATTCCAGGATAAAGCAAGTCCTGAGAAACTTTTGAATAGTTGTTGTCAGAAATTGCATTTTGATTGGTTTATCATACTTGTAGCACCAGGCCAATTAAACATTTGGTACTTGCATTTATGACTTTGCTCTTCCAAAATGTCAATATTAATCCTCCAGGTATAATTCGGGAAGCTCTTTCTTACAGGATATTCCCATTGTAACCCAGAAAATAAGGCTAATGTATACAGGGAATTACATGTTGTATGCAAAATGTTTAACATATTTAATATTTTATGGCTACAGCAATTCAGAGAATAGATCTTTCTCTTGCCTGTCTTTTGTTTTTATTTCACTGTTTTCCATCTGTCTGTTTATCTCCTTTGTTCCATTTCTTTCTGTGTAGTTTTGCTCTTTGTTTCTATTATTATTTTGTGTTTTGGTGATGGGTGTGGCATGTATCAAAGCAATTGAATTGGTGACTGTGGGAAAGTTCAGTTTGCAGTCTTTAGTGGTTCCTTCAAGACATGCCCTCACTGATATTGTCTTACATGAACTTACTTAAAAAGGAGCATAACTACAAGGGAAGTACTGTTTTGATTGAGACAGAGCATTTAGCCAAAGGTACTACTGACAATGGTGCAGAATAGAGATAGGCATGAGGAGCAGGTCAGCCAGCAATTTGAGAAATGTTATCGAGAGAGCTGGAAGCAAGGAAGAACTCTGGGGAGAACAGCAAGGTGGAAGAGTGTATTACGACCAGCCTCAGGGTGATGTTCCCCTAAAGTTGTTGATTTGGATGAGACTCCTCGATTTGTCACCATCCGACTGGGATAGCCCCAAAATTATTACAAATCCGGATGAGAAGGGATAACTGGCTCCATGTCTTTATTCAACTCACCCTCTGCTGGTAGCATAAAGGTTTAATCTTAACAGGTTCCTTTCCCTTGCGTAACTTTTCCAGACCCAATAGTCACCTCCAGCAATGAATAGAATGGAATATACTTAAAAGTCTTAAGATCAAATCTTCCTTAGCATTGTTTTAGTTAATGATCATTGATTTACCATTGGGAATTAATTTTGTTGAATAGTTTTCTTTCAGATGATAAAAAAGATGGAGAAGTTAAACTTGGACCCGGTGTCCAGATTAAGGAAGTGAAAATGGGCCAGGTTTTGTGCATTTTGTCATTATGTAGTGCTTCCTTTTGGAATATTTCAGTATACAGAAAGGAGAGAATGCTCCCTGAGTTTATGGTCCTCTAGATTTCTTTTTAAATGTGGTGTATTCCATAAAATTCATTTGTATAAAGTGCACTTAAAAGAGAGATAAGGCAACAAAAGTGTAAAGGAAATGGTATACAAGCTAAAAACACTTGTCAAACCAGACAATAAAAAGATCATATAATCCACCAACCCATAACAGAGGAATCCTTCAAGACAAAATTGTGCTACCTCTCAAGTTTAACTTCTCCATCTTTTTCATCATCTGAAAGAAAACTATTCAACAAAATCAATTACCGATGGTAAATCAATTATCATTAGCTAAAACAATGCTAAGGAAGATTTGATCTTAAGACTTTTAAGTATATTCCATTCTATTCATTGCTGGAGGTGACTCAGCTAAAATTAATAGTATAAAAGTTGATTAAAACTCCATTTTTATTTTCTAGTCCATCAGCTTCACTCCAAACAAGAGTAAAAGTATTCGTTTAGAAAATCTTCAGTTCGCGACAGAAACAAGAACTAACATGTTCTTTATCAAAAATAAAGAGCACATTTTGGAGGACAAACACGGTTGGGTAAATAGGATAGACACAGTAGTTATAAGCTGTCATCAGAGTGATTTGCTGTGCAGCTTCTGGCTGTTTTGGAAACATTTCAGTCAAGTGCAAGGAGTAAAATTCAGAACCACCAATTTTCATTTGTTGCTTTTGGCAAGTTTTCACCAATTAAAAATACGATCACGATCTTAAATAATTTATCAAGTCAAACGCATGTCATTTGCTTCAAGAACAATTAATGTAGCAGGAGTAGACCATACAGCCCATCAAGCCAGCTCTGCCATTCAACATAATCATGGTTAATCATCTACTTGTATTCTATTTTTCCATTTGCTCTCCATGGCCAGAATTCTCCGGCCATTCAGGCTGGTGGGATTCTCTGGGCCCGACGGCAGCGCACCCTCGCCCATGTGTTTCCCACTTGCATGGGGTGACCCCATTGAAAGCGGTGGGACCAGAGAATCCCGCTGCTAGCAAACAACACGCCACCTCCTGCCAACAGGAAACATGGCTGGGAGGCTGGAGAATCTCACCCCATATCTATCAATTCCGAGAGTCCAAAAATCACTGCCCTCAATATGCGCAACAATGGACCATCTATAGCCCTTTGAGGTAGAGACTTTCAAAGATTTACAACTTTCTGAGTGAAAAATTATTTTGTCATCTCAATACTAAATGATCACCCCCTTATCCTTAGACTGCCCCACTGTCCCAGATTCCCCAGCCAAGAAAATAAATCCTGAGTATCTACTTTGTCAAGCCATCATGCCATTTTCCTTCCTAATTGCTTGCCATACTTAAAAATTAACTTTATGTCCCTTGTACATGTATACCCACATCTCTCTGAACATCAACTTTTCGGAAGTTTAACACCTTTTTAAAATTTTGGATTGATTTGATTTTGGATGTTATTGTTTTTAATATTTGGGGGAATATGGTGATATTCTGCAAAGAAGATTGAGCAGGAAGATCAGCACTACAAAACTAAAATTCAAACTCAACACAAAGCAAACATTACAGAGAAACAATCAACAATGTAAACTGAAAGACAAATTACATTATCAAATGAGTTGACTAGATATAGTCTGAATCCAAGTTCTGAAACTACAGTGCTCTGGTCAGACTACACATCTTGAATATTGCATTGAGTCTTGGTCACTAACTCACAAGGTTAAGCTCCAAACCGTGGAGTTTAAGTTTAATAGAGACAGCTGCCGGAATTTTACCGGAACGCCTGCCCTGGAATCGGGGCAGGCAAGGCTTGCTGCATGGCATTCTCCATTGGCCTCAGGCGGGATCTTACAAGCCTCGGGCAGGCGACGCTGTAAAGTTCCAGCAAGCCTATCTGTAAGAGCTGAGAGATGCAAGGATAAGGTGCTAGGTGCAAGTATTTTTAATGAGAAGCCATGGTGAGGTTGGATTTATAAGTAAATAGGTTGGGTTTAAATTTTGCAATAGGAGATTGGTAGGGTCTTGGCTTTTCATCTGTTAAATTTCAAAGAGAGTATAGAGGTGACAAGGGAAGTAAATGGGGGAGGAAATAGGGAAGGTTATTACACTTTATTGACCTGAAAGTAGAGACAATAGGAAAACATATTTTGGAAAACTTCTGTTCAGAGAGGCGCCTCAGGATGATGGAAATGAGATGAAAGGGGAAAATGATACTTAAGGAGAGACATTGAGCTAAGTTGGGGTGGCTGTATGGGGGAGATGTCATGAGACCAGTTGATGATGACAAAGGTGAAGACCACTTCTGTTGTGTGAGAAGGAGTGAAAGTTGTGAATTTGAAACAAACATCCAGTTTGCAAGCCAAAAATGTCTTAGTTTTCAGAAAGCAGTTTGTTTCTGAACATTCTTGGATTTCAACAGCAACGTGGAAGGGTTTGAAAAGTTGTGTGGATAAAATGATGGCAGTTTTTGCCTTTGGTAATATTAGTGGATTTTTATATTTAAAAATCCACTAATATTATCAAAGGCAAAAACTGCCTTTTATATTTAAAAATCCATATAGAGAGTTGTAGCCAAGAAGCTTACTTGTGTGTTCTGACCAAGCGTTTTATTTTTAGGGATGTTTTGTAAGGCTATTTTAATTGTGCAACTTAAATTGTTTCTTAAGTTTTGTTTTCTTCTTGTTAATAATCTTTTGATTTTTAAAATCAAAAGTGTTATTGGAATTCTATGCTTTTGGGATCAGTAGTTTTTCCTCCTCATTTTCAAAATACAATAAAAGGCTATGATCGATAAGACAGGTTTCCCTTTGAGATCTGGCTTGCTCAACAAATAACATCTGCTGTGGGTGTAATAGTATTTTTACAACCAAAGTGAATAATCTCACACTTCCTCACATTATATTCCACCTGCCCACTTAACCAGTCTTTGCTGCCTCTTTGAGTCCTCCTCACTTTCCACCTAGTTCACATTCCACCTTGTGTTATCAACAAACTTCATTAATACAGATTGTAAATTTGTAAATGATCTTTGCAGCAGTCCATTAGTTACAGTTTGCCAACTTGAAAATGTCTCATTTCCGTTTACCTTTTTATTTCCTGTCTCTAACCAATCTTCCATCTATTACCCCCAAATCTGTGAGCCATTAACTTTGCTTATTCATTTATAGAGTGTGGGTGTCAGCATTATTTCCCATTTTGGAGGCCATAATAAGTCAACCACATTACTGCAGATCTGGAGTCACATGAGTGCCAGACCAGGTGAGGTCTGCGAACCACATGGATTGTTATGGTTTCCTAGTCAACACTTTTAATTCCATTTTTTTTATTGAATTCAAATTCCGCCAACTTCTTTGGTAGGATTCAAACCCAGGTCCCCAGGGTATTACCCTGAGTCTCTGGATTACCAATCCAGTGGCAATACCACTACATCCCCTTCTCCCCATCTTGCGTGTTAACATTTTGTGTGACACTTCATTGACTGATTTTTTTTATCTTCAGAAAACTTGAAGAAGTTTGTTTCTTTCATAAGACCATGTTGACTGCTCATACTAGGATTTTCAAACTGCTTTGTTAAGATAGGTACACTTTACTGTGCATTGTATCTTGGTGTTAATTATGAAAGTGAATAAAGTTCAGCAATTATAACAAATTTCTAGCTAAAATAGATAAAACAATGATTTTTTGATGGGAACAGCTCCAGTGAACATAAGGGCCCGGATTTTCACTTCCAGGTCTGGAGCTCTGCAAACACAACTCAAGAGAAAGTGTCCCAGAAGTTGTGATTTTCATTCTGGGTGGCATGCTTCTCTGGAAGTTGGGCTGGATGACTCTAGAATAACTGCACAGACTGCTGATTGTGGAAGCAGACTGTGCTCAAGGCCTGTCTGAGTGCTCTGGCATTATGCTCAAGCTTTTTTTAAAAGAAAACAGATAAAACAAGCTTCTCAAACTCACTGTGCCAACCTATTTACCAACCCATGGCCTCTCAAACCTGCCATGTCAACCTGTGCCCCTCTGCCTACCCTAAGGCTTCTCATAATCTCTATGACACCTCGTATCCCTCCATCCAGTCCCGATGGCCCTTCATAGCTTTTTTTATTAACTCAATGCTAACTCATGCCAACCCATGCCCCCACCAACCACCCTTTTGCCCTTACACCCACCATGCTAACTCGCCCAGTACCCACTAAGGGCATACCTCAGCGATTAAATAGTATAATGTTCAAAGTGTCTATTGCAGACTTCTTAAAAACATTCATTCATAAAAAACCCAGTTACTACATTTACATTCCTTCAATTACATAATCCCTTCTAAGAACAAACATTTCATTCAAGTACATAATCCCTTATAAAACATGCATTGGCATTCATAGTCCCACTTCAAAGAGTCTATAACCGTTTGGGTCAATCATATTGTGAAATAACAAAGAACAAAGAATAGTACAGCACAGGAAACAGGCCCTTCGGCCCTCCAAGCCTGTACCGCTCATTGGTCCAACTAGACCATTCGTTTGTATCCCTCCATTCCCAGGCTGCTCACCTGACTAAACGATGCCAGCGTGTCTGCCTCCACCACCCTACTTGGTAGCGCATTCCAGGCCCCCACCACTCTCTGTGTAAAAAAACACCCCTCTGATATCTGAGTTATACCTCACCCCTCTCACCTTGAGCCCGTGACCCCTCGTGATCGTCACCTCCGACCTGGGAAAAAGCTTCCCACTGTTCACCCTATCTATACCCTTCATAATTTTGTACACCTCTATTAGGTCTCCCCTCATTCTCCGTCTTTCCAGGGAGAACAAGCTCAGTTTACCCAATCTCTCCTCATATCTAAGACCCTCCATACCAGGCAACATCCTGGTAAACCTTCTCTGCATTCTCTTTAAAGCCTCCACGTCCTTCTGGTAGCGTGGCGACCAGAACTGGACGCAGTACTCCAAATGTGGCTTAACCAGCGTTCTATACAGCTGCAACATCAGACTCCAGCTTTTATACTCTATACCCCATTCTATAAAGGCAAGCATACCATTTGCCTTCTTCACCACCTTCTCCACCTGTGCTGCCACCTTCAAGGATTTGTGGACTTGCACACCACACTCTGTGTTTCTATAGTCTTGATGGCTCTGCCATTTATTGTATAACTCCCCCCTACATTAGTTCTTTCAAAATGCATCACTTCGCATTTATCTGGATTAAATTCCATCTGCCATTTCTCCGCCCAATTTTCCAGCCTATCTATATCCTGCTGTATTGTCCGACAATGTTCATTGCTATCCGCAAGTCCAGCCATCTTCGTGTCATCCGCAAACTTGCTGATAACACCAGTTACACCTTCTTCCAAATCATTTATATATATCACAAATAGCAGAGGTCCTAGTACAGTGCCCTGCGGAACACCACTGGTCACAGACCCCCAGCCAGAAAAAGACCCTTCAACTGTTATCCTCTGTCTCCTGTGGCCAAGCCAGTTTTCTACCCATCCAGCCATCTCTCCTTGTATCCCATGAACCTTAACCTTCTTAACCAACCTGCCATGAGGGACTTTGTCAAATGCCTTACTGAAATCCATATAGACGACATCCATGGCCCTTCCTTCGTCAACCATTTTTGTCACTTCCTCAAAAAACCCCACCAAATTTGTAAGGCACGACCTCCCTCTTACAAAACCATGCTGTCTGTCACTAATGAGATTGTTCCGTTCTAAATGTGCATACATCCTGTCTCTAAGAATCCTCTCCAACAACTTCCCTACCACGGACGTCAAGTTCACTGGCCTATAATTACCCGGGTTATCCCTGCTACCCTTCTTAAATAACGGTACCACATTCGCTATCCTCCAATCCTCAGGGACCTCACCTGTGAACAATGAAGAGACAAAGATTTCCGTCAGAGGCCCAGCAATTACATCTCTTGTCTCCCTGAGCAGTCTAGGATAGATGCCATCAGGCCCTGGGGATTTGTCAGTTTTAATGTTACCTAAAAAACCTAACACTTCCTACTCTGTAATGGAGATTCTCTCTAACGGGTCAACACCTCCCTCAGAGACTCCCAGTCAACAAGTCCCTCTCCTTTGTGAATACCGATGCAAAGTATTCATTTAGGATCTCCCCTATTCCCTTGGGTTCTAAGCATAATTCCCCTCCTTTGTCCCTGAGAGGTCCGACTTTTTCCCTGACAACTCTTTTGTTCCTAACATATGAATAAAATGCCTTAGGATTCTCCTTAATTCTGTCTACCAAGAACATTTCATGACCTCTTTTTGCCCTTCTAACTCCCCATTTCAGTTCTTTCCTACTCTCTCTGTATTCCTCCAGAGCTCCATCTGTTTTCAGTTGCCTGGACCTAACGTACGCCTCTCTTTTCTTTTTGATCAGATCCTCAATTTCCCTGGTTATTCACAGCTCTCGAATCCTACCTTTCCTGTCCTTCCTTTTTACAGGCATATGCCTGTCCTGCAGCCTTATCAACTGTTCCTTAAAAGACTCCCACATGCCAGACGTGGACTTACCCCCGAACAGCCTCTCCCAATCAACAGCCACCAATTCCTGTCTAATCTGGCTAAAGTTAGTCTTCTCCCAATTTAGCACCCTACCCTTAGGACAACACTCGTCCTTGTCCATTACTATCCTAAAGTTAACAGAGTTGTGGTCACTATTTGCCACATGTTCCCCTACCAAAACTTTGACGACCTGACCGGGCTCATTTCCCAGAACTATATCCAGTATAGCCCCCTCTCTAGTTGGGCTATCTACATACTGTTCCAAAGAACCTTCCAGTACGCATTTTGCAAATTCCTCCCTGTCCAGACCCCCAGCCCTAAGCACTTTCCAGTGTATACCAGGGAAATTGAATACCAGGGAAAATGATAGGCAATCTATTGTGATAATGAAGGATGATGAAATCAGTCATGCGGCACTAATCTAGTGATGCTATCCCTCAGGTGTATGTTAATAGACAGAATGAAATAGAAAGCCATGATTTTTCTTGAAACACACCAGACCTTTCTTCAAAGATTTAATGGACAGGAGATTTAAATGTCTGACACCTTGACAATTGCCTTTGACAGCTGCTGATTAAATGAGCAGCTGCCTCTGCAAAACACATATGTGTGAATCACAACCCACTCCCATTCCTGCCCTTGCAAAAATGGTGGGTGCTGTGTTTTGGGGCTGGGTCTTGTAATTCTCACGCTCTTCTGACATTTTTATGATGACAGAGAGGTTCTCCGTCATTGTGAAAACCCAGGCCAAAGTTAAGGAATGAATGCTAGTATTCCCTGACTGCCACTCTATTGAAAGTTTGGCATTGTAGCATTGGCAACACTTCAAATATTATAGATAGTATTTTTCATAATTGACATTAGCAATATTTATTTGAGTTTTTAAAATCTTTGTAGGAACATCTTTGTTGCTTGCCATGTTAACTCAGCACCTTGCTCTCATGCCTACATGTCCTTCCTTGGCCTGCTACAATGCTCCAGTGAAACCCGGTGCAAGCTGGAAGAGCAGCATATCATCGTTTGGTTAGGCAAGTTGCAGCCCTTGGGACTCAATGTTGAGATTAGCAACTTTAGATTTGATCTTTGTCCTCCATCTTGAACCACTTTTAAAAAAAAATCCCATACATTTATTGCCTCAATTCAAGCACCCCCCCCCCCCCCCCACACACACACACACACACACTCCAGGCAATCTGTCTTTTATTCTTAAAGTTGACACATTTTGTTGCAATCTCTCAGGGCTACACTTAGGCAGCACGTTGGCACAGTGGTTTGCCTCACAACGCCAGAGATCTGGGTTTGATTCCCAGCTTGGGTCACTCTCTGTGTGAAGTCTGCATGTTCTCCCTGTATCTGCGTGGGCTTCCTCCAGGTGCTCTGGTTTCCTCCCACAGTCCAAAGATGTGCAGGTTGGATGCATTAGCTTTGCTAAAATTCTCCCTCAGTGTATCTAAACAGGCACCGGAATGTGGCGACTAGGGGATTTTCACAGTAACTTCATTGTAGTGTTAATGTAAACCTACTTGTGACTAAATAAATAAACTTTAAACTTTAAAATCTACCACATTCTCCCTTCCGAAGAGCCTAAAGGACTGGAAACGTTAATTCTGCTTTCTCTGCCAGATCCACTGAGTTTTTTTTTGCATCTCCTGTCCTTGTTTTTTTTAAAAAAGCAAATGGACAAGCGATGGAAATTCATAAACTTGAACAACGTACACAGGACTTTGCAAGGGCTTCTGTCACAGTACAGTGTAAAACAGGCAGGGTTCGAGCAGCAACGTTAGGCAGTACCTGGAGATGTTTCACACCTGCAGGGAGCGCCCGTGTACCAGATTCCCTCTCCTTGCGAGCACGCTGCGCTTCCCGCAGCTTCAGGTCTCAGGAAGTGGAGCCCAGCTCCCGCACGTCCTGCCTTCCACTCCTATTTTGTTTCATTCGGGTCTCTCCACTTACACTATCGTTTCCAGCCAACCTCGATCAGAGTCCGCTCGCATGGCTAACCTTCAACCCCAGGAGGGCCAAGTGCCTGAAGGTACTGTAAACGTGCTCTGGCGCAATCTTGGCGTCCGCTTGTTGGTATCCTATTTCCCCAAAGAGGCAATGACAATGCACTGAAGGAGCCTATTCTTCGATGTTATAGTTTCACAGGCATGCAATCTAACATTTGTGTTTCCTTTTTGGGGAATTTTACTCTGTCAAGTATGCGTGTTGGATAAAAATTGTGATCCAACATCGGATATGATGAGTTTGAACGCTGGGAAACTGTACCTTTAAACGTTTTGAATATCTAAAGTCGAGCGTTATAAAGTGCAGTTTTAAAATGTGTACATTAAATCAACTTTGTTTCATGTTATTTGCTCTTCCTCTTCTTTAACTTCGTGCTCCTATTTTATCCGTTAGAATATTGAGCCAGTTATTTTGTGTCACGTTAATTTCTTTACTTCGACTGAAGGTGTTACAGAATAATACAATGTTTTACTCAGCGCTTCCATGCTATCGAGCAAGTATTGTGCCGTTGCCATCCGATAAGACGGAAGAATGCACTTTTAGCACAATCCACCATGTAAATATGAAAGGCAAATTAAATTTTCCTTACTCTTTCTAGCAGCGTTCACTGTTCGCCCACCCATCTCCCTGTTTTACTCACTTGATGTGCGAGTCACCTTGTGGCATTATAGGTGAGAATTTCCAGCTTTTACGCTACAATTGCACTTTGGGTGACATGCAGCATATGAAGGTACTCCGCTTCCCACAGTCACATATTTAAGGTGGAGTTTGGAGCTTTAAAGAGTCCCCAAGCTTTGTTCGCAGATTTCGGGCTTCATCACATTTTTTTCAAACCTGTATTTTATGGAAGTGGTCCCTGAGACTTGCACGTTACCTTGTCAACCGTCCCGGTCCCGGCCCCGCCCCGCAGTGTTAGTCTCCCCGTGCGCCTCCATCTTTGGACTTTAACCCCACATTTAAGTCTCAAGAGAACTGCTACACCAGTTTTTTGAGGATCAGAGGAGTCTTATGAAAGAAGGGTGTGATTCTTTAAAGCTGCTCTTGTGAAGATGTGCAACCTTCTACATGCCGGGGCGGCACGGGTTAGCAGTGGTTAGCACTGCTGCTTCACAGCTCCAGGGTCCCGGGTTCGATTCCCGGCTCGGGTCACTGTCTGTGTGGAGTTTGCACATTCTCCTCGTGTCTGCGTGGGTTTCCTCCGGGTGCTCCGGTTTCCTCCCACAGTCCAAAATGTGCGGGTTAGGTTGATTGGCCAAGTTAAAAATTGTCCCTTAGAGTCCTGAGATGTGTAGATTAGTGGGTAAATATGTGTGGGTAGGGCCTGGGTGGGATTGTGGTCGGTGCAGACTCGATGGGCTGAATGGCCTCCTTCTGCACTGTAGGGTTTCTATGATTTCTATGATTCTAAGATCAGCTTTGCTCAATTGCCAGAACTGTTCTGCCTTGAGCTATTTCACTATGTTAGAGGTGCAATATAAATGTAAGTTATCATTGTCCTGCAGTTTCTTGGTTTTGAATCCTTTTAAGCTGCCATAGGAAATCTATGTGACATCTGTCAGGGTGCAGTCATGGCAGTTATGTGACCGTTGGTAGTCTTATTCTTCAATGGAACAAATTGTTATCATGCCCAGAGCGCAAAGAGTGAGAGGAAGTGAATTCTAGCTACAATCTGGATTCTCCAGGATGCAGAATGCCATAAATAGCATACACATGGCTCTGAAGACACTAACAGAAAAGCTTTTGACATACAAGAAAAGAAAGGGTTCCATTTGCAGAATATATTGATTGTCTGTGATGCCAACCAGAAGATCCTGTTTGCCAAAATCAAGCATGCAGTTAATTGCGATGATCTGTTTAGCTTTCAATACAGCACCCCCCTGACCATCTCCATGAGCAGAACCATGTGAATGGATGGATCCTGCAAGACAAAGCCTTGCCTCATGACTCCACTGAGACCCCAGACAGATGCAACCAAGCCATCGCAGCAAGAAAGCTCATGGTGCGAAGGAGCATAGAGACATAAAGAGCACATTTCACCACTCGGTGAACTGAAAGCGAGTTGCAGTGCATGCATCCTGATTGCATGCATGATTGCAGAAAAGCAAGGCTGATAAATGGAGTTAAAATATAAATCAGCCATAATCTGATTGAATTACTAGGTTTAAGGGCTGAAAGACATATTCGTGCTGTGCTGTGCCCTACACAGTTTTGCATTTCTGGGAGACCTAAAGTGCAATAGGGATGACGGTGAGCCAGAGACACCAGAAAAAGGGAGACCCAAGCCACAGCACATCAGGTGGATGATCTCTTGGAGGAATCATTTCTCAGCCCCAAACGCCTTTGAAGTTGGATTCTACAGGAGGTGTTTATGCAGTAATCAGTTACTTCAGCATTTTGCACCCTTGTCTCCTCCTGCAAGATAGCAATCTTCCTTGAAATCACTGTCAACTGAATATCTCAAAAGGATTTCACCAATATTCACAAGCTGAGTATAGAAGTCCACACAAAATTATTGCTGTCTTTTTTAATGACTGTGTGCCTATGAATGATGGACACCATTAATAACTCATGTCTATGAGTTTTATCATGACTCTTCACTACAGTATTTGTTCCACCACATATCTCTCCTCTTGTTTATTTCTGCAGTGTACCTGTACTTTTATCTTGATGCCTTTTATTGGCTCAATTTGAAACTTGGCATGAAGAACTGGAGCAATCTTTGGCTCAGCCTTGGCTTGATTCAAACTTTAATCATCTGGCTCACTTTCCTCTGCTCCTTAGAGAATAATAGAAATCACAAAAAACACAAGAGAAAAATCAGTGGAAATGAGAGAGGAGTGATTTTTTTCACTTAATTAGTAACCATGGTCCTGATCTTATCAAAGAGTGAGGAATAGTGCGCATGAGTAATGAAGTGGGGGGCCCACCAGAGATTCCAGGAACACGGAGGCTCTGCTCATCTTAATGGGAGGTTCAATTTCCAGCTTGGGTCAGTGTCTGTGCAGAGTCTGCACGTTCTCCCATGTCTGCATGGGTTTCCTCAGTGTGCTCTGGTTTCTTCCTACAGTTCAAAAGACGTGCTGGTTAGGTGCATTGGCCTTACTAAATTTGCCCTCAATGTACCCAAAAAGCCACCGCAGTGTGATGACTAGGAGATTTTCACAGTAACTTCATTTCAGTGTCAATGTAAGCCTACTTGTGACACTAATAAATAAATAACATAAAGAATGCATCAAACTTTGGTTTGATTTACAAACCAGCCAGCCTGACTCTGATCAAGACATTGCCATGGGAAACCAGCCACTCCCTGATTCATTCCCCATGGCAATGACTTAACTAATCAGAGTCAACTTGGCTAGTTTGAAATCAAAGAAGTGCTTTAAAGTTAACTGCTCCCTGATGCATCCTCCATGGCAATGCCTCTACCAATCTGAAACTTCTTGCTACCAGTCAGCGTCGCTTCTAATGCAGTATAAATTGCTGTTCCCTTTTGATTTGGTATATTTGTGAATCGTACTTATGAGTACAAGATGAAAAACTTTGAAAAGATGTCTCTTTTTTTCAGTAATACTCAAACTATGTATTTCTTCACAATTGGAATTTGCTGAAAATGGAGAATTGAAATGTTGACTGACAAGTACTAAATTGGTCAATGACCTGCAGTGCAGTGTTTTGAGGACTACTTAACATACTGAAACAACATCAACTTATGTCCTCTTAATGGATGCTGCCTTACCTGCCTGCTGAGTGTTTCCAGCACTTTATGTTTCTGATTCAGCTGTGTCGCACTGATGTATATTAATGTGTTTGATTAATGTATAAATTAATAGTGCCATCTTAATTCACCAAACTAAAAATGAGCTAATATGAATTAAAGAATTTGAATAAAGTGAAGCAAGCAGGCTCACTGTTCTTTGCTGTTTCCTTTATTAAAAATGAATATATGCTGAAGTTACTTTCTGGAATTTCTGTTGAAAATTTTAAAACAAAATGTATAAAGGGGCAAAACCTGACCTCTTGGGAAATAAGGAAGGGCAGGTGACAGAAGTGTTAGTGAGGGATCACTTTGGACCAGTGACCTTAATTCCATTAGTTTTAAGATAGCAATGGAGAACAATAGGTCTGGCCCAAAAGTTAAAATTCTAAATTTGGGCAAGGCCAATTTTGATGGTATTAGACAGGAACTTTCAAAAGTTGATTGGGGGAGTCAGTTGGCAGGCAAAGGGATGGCTGGTAAGTGGGAGGCTTTCAAAAGAGTGTTGACCAGGGTTCAGGGTAAGCACATTCCTTTTAGAGTGAAGGGCAAGGCTGGTAGAAGTAGGGAACCCTGGATGACTTGGGATATTGAGGCCCTGGCCAAGAAGAAGAAGGAGGCACATGACATGCATAGGCAGCTGGGATCAAGTGGACCCCTTGAAGAGTATAGAGGGTATAGGAGTAGAGTTAAGAGAGAAATCAGGGGGGCAAAAAGGGGACACAAGATTGGATTCTCTTTTGCCTTATCTGCCAAAGCAAAGAGCTTCTACAAATACATAAAGGGCAAATGAGTAACTAGGGAGAGAGTAAGGTCTCTTAAGGATCAACAAGGTCATCTATGTGCGGATCAACAAGAGATGGGTGAGATCCTAAATTAATATTTCTCATTAGTATTTACTGTTGAGAAAGGTATGGATGTTAGGGAACTTGGGGAAATAAATACTGATGTCTTGAGGAATGTACATATAACAGAGAAGGAGGTGCTGGAAGTCTTAAAGCGCATCAAGGTAGATAAATCCCTGGGACCTGATGAACTGTATCCCGGGATGTTGTGGGAGGCTAGGGAGGAAATTGCGGGTCCCCTAGCAGAGATATTTGAATCATTGACAACCACAAGTGAGGTGCCTGAAGATTGGAGGGTGGAAAATGTTGTGCCTTTGTTTAAGAAGGGCTGCAGGGAAAAGCGTGGGAACTACAAGCTGGTGAGCCTAACGTCTGTAGTGGGTAAGTTGTTAGAAGGTATTCTGAGAGACAGGATCTGCAGGCATTTAGAGAGGCAAGGACTGATTAGGGACAGTCAGCATGGCTTTGTGAGTGGAAAATCATGTCTCACAAATTTGATTGAGTTTGTTGAAGTGGTAACCAAGAAGATAAATGAGGGCAGTGCAGATGATGTTGTCTACATGGACTTTAGCAAGGCCTTTGATAGGATACCACATGGTAGGTTGTTGCATAAGGTTAAATCTCACGGGATCCAAGGTGAGATAGCCAAATGGATACAAAATTGGCTTGATGACAGAAGACAGAGGGTAGTTGTAGAGGGTTGTTTTTCAAACTGGAGGCCTGTGACCATTAGTGTGCTTCAGGGATCGGTGCTGGATCCACTGTTATTTGTCATTTATATTAATGATTTGGATGAGAATTTAGTAGGCATGGTTAGTAAGTTTGCAGATGACACCAAGATTGCTGGCATAGTGGATAGTGAAGATGGTTATCTAGGATTGCAACGGGATCTTGATCAATTGGTCCAGTGGGCTAATAAATGGCAGATGGAGTTTAATTTAGATAAATGCGAGGTGATGCAATTTGGTAGATCGAACCAGGGCAGGACTTACTCAGTTAATGTTAGGGCGTTGGGGAGAGTTATACAACAAAGAGATCCAGGGGTATAGGTTCATTGCTCCTTGAAAGTGGAGCCACAGGTGGACAGGGTGATGAAGAAGGCATTCGGCATGCTTGGCTTCATTGGTCAAAACATTGAATACAGGAGTTGGGATGTCGTGTTGAAGTTGTACAAGACATTGGTACAGTGGAATGTCGTGTTGAAGTTGTACATCGTGTTGGGATGTCGTGTTGAAGTTGTACAAGACATTGGTACACTTGGAATACAGTGCACAGTTCTGGTCACCCCTAGTTATAGAAAGGATATTATTAAACTAGAAAGAGTACAGAAAAGATTTACTAGGATGCAACCGGGATTGATGGTTTGAGTTATAAGGAGAGGCTGGATAGACTGGGACCTCTTTCCCTGGAGTGTAGGAGGCTGAGGGGTGATCCTATAGAGGTCTATAACATAATCATAGAATCATAGAATCATAGAAACCCTACAGTGCAGAAGGAGGCCATTCGGCCCATCGAGTCTGCACCGACCACAATCCCACACAGGCCCTACCCCCACATATTTTACCTGCTAATCCCTCTAACCTACGCATCCCAGGACTCTAAGGGGCAATTTTTTTTTTAACCTAGCCAATCAACCTAACCCACACATCTTTGGACTGTGGGAGGAAACCGGAGCACCCGGAGGAAACCCAATGAAGGGCATAGATCAGCTAGATAGTCAACATCTTTTCTCAAAGGGAGGGCACTATAAAACTAGAGGGCAAAGGTTTAAGGTGAGAGGTGAGAGATACAAAAGGGTCCCGAGGGGCATTTTATAAATAGAGGGTGGTGAATGTCTGGAGCAAGCTGTCAGAGGTAGTAGTAGAGGCGGGTACAATTTTGTCTTTTAAAAAGCATTTAGAGAGTCACATGGGTAAGTTGGGTATCGAGGGATATGGGCCAAATGTGGGCAATTGGGACTAGCTTAGTAGTTTAAAAAAAAAAGGGCGGCATAGACAAGTTGGGCTGAAGGGCCTGTTTACATGCTGTAAATCTCTATGACTCTAAATCGTGGCTGCAAGTCATGTTTGCAAATGCATGTAATCTAGTGCACAAAAGTCTAGGCAACTCTATTCTATTTGACTTTATTGTCCAGTTTGAATTTTGTGGTCTCTTAAGTTTGGCAAGGATCATTCTTTGTGTTGTTGCCTTATTGGTGAAAAGTCCTAAATTGGAACAAGAAAATCTATTCATACCTGCAGCTTGATGTATATGCAATTTAATGGGAACATTTTCCTTTCTGACTGCAATGTTAGCAACTTTTGGTTGAGACTTAAGTTCAATCTCCAAGCGGATTAGCCTGGTCATTCACAGAACACTCACGGAAACCTTGGTATAAACAATATCTCTCCAGAATTTTCACTGATCTTCTGCTAAAGTTACATGAACAATTAGGAATACCTCAGTGGAAATTAATGCCAATTTTCTCTTCATCCAGATGTTTAATCATTTCTTCTTCAATTAAAAATTCAATTTTCCCCACCATAGATGTTAGACTAACTGGCATGTGATCACTTGGGTTAGGCTTGCTTCCCTTTTTGAAAATGGTTATTATTTGAGCCACTCTTCAGTCTTCTATCACACACTTACTCTTGATTAAAAGCCCTGAGATACTCCCATGGGTCTCTCTTTTGCTTCCCCCATTTCCCTGAGGATCCTTGGATGTATCCCTCCAGGCCCCTGCAATCTGACCTCCTTTAACAGAGCTAGTTCCTCTAACATATTCTTTTTTCTCTTCTATAAAATTGAAGCAAAGTGCTTATTAACAATTTCTGACATTTTTCAATTTATCCTCTACTAATTCACTATCTTCTCCACCTGAAGATGTGGGTATACCTCACATTCAACAATTGCCTATTTTTAGATTTACTCCTCTCACCTCCCCTGTCAACATTTTTTACTTGTATTATAATTTTTAATCATTACTTTAGGATCCATATGATCCTTCTCATTTGTTTGTTTCTAACTATTTTAGTTAACTTGAAATTTTAAATAGTCTCCTTTTGTAATGTTGTATGTTCATTTTTAAAAATTTACTGATTCAAAGAATGTGGACTTTGCTGGTTGGCTAGCATTTATTCCCCGTTCCTAATTGCCCTTGAGAAGGTGGTCGTGAGCTGCCTTCTTGAACCACTGCAGTCCATGTGGAGAAGGTGCACCCACAGTGCTGTTAGAGAGGAAGTTTTGGGATTTTGACCCAGAGTGAAGATGTAATTGTTCTTTAACTTTAAAAAAAATGGCTCACAGGACTGTGAATCAACAATGCAATTGTTCTTGCCATCGCACCTCTGCTAGTTCATTCCCTATCTCTCTGAGATCTGGCCTATTGCAATCCAATTCCCTTGTTTTTGGACTATTTCCATTTCTTTCTGAATCCTAAACAATATAGTAATATGGTTGCTACTCACAGGGTACTCACCCACATTAAATAATCTAATTCATTTATTTTGTTACTCATAACTATAATATTGGGGTATTCGGGATTGTAGGGGTTAATGAGGGACTGAGGAAACAGTATGCCCACATTATGATGTGGAGAATCATAGGGACTAATAGAGTGTAATGGTGAGTCTGGTAGATGTCAGCATGAAGATCACACCTAGTCAGGACTGAATCCTATACTCATGCATATAGTTATGTGTTATTAATAAATACTTACTGTTCAACTACACAACCAAACTGTTCAACTTCTAGATCTCTCCATGAAACAGCATACAAACATGCAACGTGGTGGCAGCAGGTAAAGGACCCCAAAATCCCTATGAATGAAAAAGTAAAGAAACTGCAGTTTGACCTGAGAAAAGTGCACCTAACCTGAAGACCTCAATGAAGATCATCTAAGAAGGTCCGTTACAGGCATGGAGGCTGAAGAGCAGAAGAAAGATCCACTGTGCAGAGCCATAATATATGGCAACCATGTGCAAAAAAAGAGAAGTCAGAGCAAAAAGTCAGCTTCAGTTGAACTCTCCAAGCTCAGGAAAGCAACCAGCTGGCCAAAACAATTTGTTCAAAAGATTTTCTGTAGAATCACTGAAGCTTAAAAACAGTTTGTAACTTTAACGGTGAGTGGACTGCCAAATCCCAACGAATGTGGGAAGAAAGTAAAATAATTAAAGCTGAACTTCCCTGTGCTGAAAACAGCCATGAATGATAAATCAATACTGCCAGACCGATTAGGGCAGATGCAAGGGCCAGATCACGCGTACAATTGGGCGTTATGGAGAAGAAGAATTTTTAAATACGTGACAGCATCAGGCTTGAGTAAGAAAACAAGCTGAACAAATGATTGCACTATTATATTCAGTAGGTCCAATAGCTGATGACATGATTGCTGCCAGACAAGGAATAAATGAATCTTCCGATACTTACTGGCATCCTTTGACACCTACTTTAACCTAATAAAATTTGGAGTAAGCAAAATTTAACAAGAGAGCCCAAAAGGCCATTGAACCCATAGCTTCTTTCATAATGGAAGTATACAGATTAGCTGAAGGTTGTGACTATGTTAACTTTAAGTCAAAGCTCATAAGAAACCGAATAGTAGTGGAAGTGGCTGATGATACTCTTTCGGATATATATAATCTGAAGATCTGACTTCCAAATCATTCTGCCAGCAAAACTAATATATTTTACATGGTGGTGTTAAATCATTATACAGAACAACTCCAACTGTCCAGCTCATAAATAAACAAAAGGGCAGAGCGACAGGAGGGCAAGGAAAGTAATACCCATGCAAAACACAAGATGGTGGCAGACCATGTCAGCGCTGTAGAGCCAAAAGACCTCACAGGCACAACTGTGTCCAGCAAGCTGCAGTGCTTTCACTACAACCACCTAGAACACTTTGGAAAGCTGTGTAAGTGCAAAACCTGAAGACAGCCAGAGGATTCCAAAGGAGCCCAAGAGATAGATAAGCCACACCAAAAAGAAGTCCAACAGTGCTTATTGGGAGAAATCAAGGATCTCAGATTCATATTTTAGAATACTGACATATCCGTATATGGTCACCTCACGAATTTCAAGTTAGACACAGGAGCCAATGTGACAGTCCTGTTGGATCAGGAACCATGGCTATAGGACCTATGGCTATAGGCAACAGACACCCCACAGAACGGTCCCAGAGGACTCCCAATAGATGAGAGGCATGATTCAAGAGCCACACCAGAAGGCAACAAGCAAATAATCCAAATACTGTGTGTCATAGGCAATTAACCCTTTTCTCTCTTGAGCAGAAATGCCTCTGTTGCCCTCCAACCTCCTCAAACTAGGAGAACACACTGAACTGGAGACTCTTGAGAGGTTTACTAATGCTGCTGATCTCGACTGGGACTTCAGTTCAAAATTGTCCTCACACTTGGCAGAAACAGTTATTCCAGCTCCTTTGCAGAATGCAGAAAATACTCTTCTTCAGTCAGACCAGCTAAACCTCCAGATGACCAACATACTTGAAACAGAAGATACAGAGAAGGATTAGGTGGATTGGCCACGCTAAATTGCCCCTTAGTGCCCAGGGATGTGCAGGTTAGGTGGGTAGTCATGCTAAATGCATGAGGTTACAGAGATAAGGCGGGGGAGTGGGCCTTCGTAGAATGCTCTTTTGGAGGGTCGGTGCAAACTCAATGTGCTAAATAGCCTCCTTCTGCACTGTAGGTATTCTATTCTGTAGATCCTGGAACAGAAGAGAAGCAAACTCAAACTCAGCAAGACAAAACTCAGGGAGGGACAAGTGCCTATGAAGAAACAGAGCATAGCATTAGCGGTCAAACTGCAGGTTGAGCTCAAGGGTAAGGAATGTACAGACATAAGGGAAGTAAACCATCAATTGGCAGAAAGAAATTGGCATACTCTACCAAAAAAGAAAACCCAAGTCCATTTTATGAATGAACATTCCCTCTGAAAAGAGAGGGATAAGCCCATGGTGTCCAACCAAGGAAGGTAGATTGTCAAGAAAGAAAAATAGAACACTAAAAAGTGTAAGAAGTGAACCAAATGTTGACAGCCAAATAATTGAAATACCAAGTACCACAACTTCAATTCCAAGTCACAGAGTCAGCCCAAAGCAGTTGAAACAACCATTCCTCCAAGTTGAATAGAATGAGACATGGAAGAATTGTAAACTGTCCAGATCACCTGAATCTGTAATGTCAGTGACTTGGGCAGGGCGGGCGGGGGGGGGGGGGGGGGGGAGGTGGGGGGCGGAATAAGAGGTAGCATGTGTAATTACATTTGGGTAAATGTACATTACATAGAAAATTACATTTCTACATTTTCTATGGTTTCTATGGTTTCTAAAGTATTGGGGAGAGGTTTTGTACTAGAGTGTTTGAGACTGTAAAGGTTAATGTGGGACTGAGGAAACAGTGCCACTCACATTATGTTGTAGAGAGTCACATGGGAGTAGTAGAGTGTAGTGGTACGTCTTGTGGAAGTCAGAATGAAGTTAGCACCAAGTGTATCGAGTTGTGTGTTATTAACAGGGAATGTGTCTTATGGATATGAAGGCTTGGAGAAGATGTGGTGAGAAATGGGAGAGAAACTAAAGTGTTAAAAGTTCAGGGCCAGAGTGGATGGGTGCTGTGGAGAAGTGGGCAAGGTGAACATGTAAAGAAACGTCTCAGCCTTAGTGATGAAAATCTCAGTGGGTTTCAGGACGTAAGAGTGAAGTGGGCAGCAGACAGAGAATAATAGAAATGGTTGATAGTGAAAAATTTAGCCAGGGCTCCCTTTACTTTACAGAATAATCTTATAATAGTGGCCAGTTTTGGCAGGGGAGCATTTTTCTGCAATGGTGGGAATGTTTCATTGTGATTTAGCAGTCAGTGTGATTAAGGCTTCACAAAAATAGTGGGATGTGAACAATAGGGAATAAGGGCAACTAAGAAAGATAAAGGAATAAGAATATGAAAAGTTAAGAGACAAATACATGAGCAGAATAAGCTAGGGTAAATACAGAATGATGGTGAAAATGAAAACTGACACAGTTGAACAAATTTAATACCTTGAGTGTTGTATCGCATCAGAAAAGGTAGTCAGTTTGTGAACAAATTGGGGGCAATCTTACCAAAAAAAAATTCTAAGTCCAGGATGGGCATGAAAACGGGAGAGTTTCAGATCCATTCTTTGGGCGAGTTCAAATTTGCGACCTTATGCACTCAAGTGCATGAAAAAACAGCAGACACAGTTTCTCGCCTATAGAGGGAGGGTGTGGGGTTTAAGTCATCCAAACGTTGGCTGAGAGCAGCAGAGGGCTCCATTGCACATGTGCAGGCCTCTAGCAGCAGAGACCTGTCACTCAGCCTCTGCGCTCAGCTTGCCTCCATGGCCTCCACAAAGTACCCCCTCCAAGCTACTGTGGAGGTCCGCAGCCTATCGGGACTCCCCCACCCAGCCAGACAAAACGACCCCTCAATCCTCCCCACGATTGGCGGCCCAACCACTCCCGCTCCCATGACCAGCCCCGATCGTCCCCCTCTCTCCCCATACCGATCCGTAATGTAGGGAGGCAGTGCGTCCCCCTCCCTCTCCCCGCCGATCCCTAATGCAAAGTGTGCAGCATGTCTTCCCCACTATTTACTGGCCGCTCCCTGTTTTGGCCCCGTCCCACTTGACACTGGCCGGTGCCCGGGGGGCAATGCCAGGATGCCAGGTTGGCACTGTCCAAGGGGCACCCCCCCTTGTCCGCAACTTCCTCGGGGGGGGGCCTCAGTGGCTTCCGCTTCTATCGCGAGGCCATCATGACTGGTCCCCATTGCTGGGAACGTCTCACTGGAGAGAACCTCTCTCGACAAGGTCACACAGGCAAGTGAGCCCGGATGACTTTGTCCCAGACTCATTAAATCAATGCAAAATACGTTTTGAATATATTTAAATAATTTATTCAGCTTCGCGCTGGATATGGGCGTGAGGCTCATCTCGCCGAATGTCTGGTGCCGGTAAGATCATGAGAAGCAAGAAATCGGACGTGAACCTGATTTCTTGGCTCTCTCCTGATCTTACCGGCGCACCCCATCCATTGGCCAGCAAGGTGCAATGGTAAGATCATCCCACCAACCCCCCTTGTTTATTAATCTCTCCTCACAGCTTACATCAAAATAACTGTGTTTCAAATAAAGTTTTATTTTGCGTTTGACATTTTCTATTTATGGACCTCAAATAATTTATTTATCAATGTAAAAAAGGGAACTTATGTTTCTCAAAGTTCCAGCAAGTTTTGTTTGTGTGAACCCCGTGTTTCATCCAGCATTGTAATGTGTTGTATAGCCAATTTGTCTTAGCACAAATGACTCAGAATTTTGTCATTTGAGGGTGATAAATTCATCTAATGCTCACTAAGGGCTTTTGATGGGATGGGAGATATATTTTCAATAAGTTGAAATTGTTTTGTTCTCTCTTATGACTTGGGGTTTTCTTCTCAATTGTTGTGCAATCAATATTTTGGTGCAATCACTTAAGATCAGCGCAGAAGATCATAGAATTTAAAAGGTAAGTTCAGTGCAACTCAGGTTGCTGAAATTCTTTATGTTAAGTTTTTAAAATATTGCGCTGGAAGCAGCCCTATCTACAAAACTGGCCATGCTTTCAAGATGAATGAATCACTATTAGAACTTCTGTTCATTTCAGGACTATGAAGAGGGTCCAAAAATGAGGTTGAACCTTTTGGGTGCAAGGACACTAATAGAAGGCTTTTATAAAGTTTTAAAATATAATTTAGTCACTATACACCAATATAACTAGGAAATAGTTTAATCCATAATGCAGTGAACAGTCTACACTGATCATAGTTATATGTTGAACTGTCCTTGAAATTCCATTTGTGGAGGAGATGTGAGAGGTGCATGGAGAGTGTGGATCCTTTTGGGTCTAGACCACTGTTTGAGGGCAATTGAACCATAGAGGTTGTGCAGCCAGATGACTCACCAGATCTTTCTTGACGATATTGGTGGCAGCCCTGAGATTGCGCTAATGTCCTTTAGAGAAGCAAATCTGTCGTCCTTACTTGGTCTGGCTTACATATGACACCAGATCCACAGCAATGTGGTTGACTCTTAAGTGCCCTCAGGGATGGGCAATAAATGTTGGCCCGGCCAGCGACCTCCACATATCATGAACAGATAAAAAAAGTTGTCCTTTTTGTCAAATGTGCATCGCTGAAAGCATTTGCACAGCTCCAGAAAGCTTTTTGTGAATTGGATTACATATTTGATAACTTCTCAAGGACTTCAGGAATTGGCAGATTTGGATTGGCTTCAATGTGGCCAAATTCTTTAGGCGTTTTGCCTTTGGGCGCACAATAGGAGATGTGATATTACATATTTTGTTTGACATAAGGGTCATCAACTACACTATCAAGTGGCACTTGCTTAGCAATAACCTGCTTACTAATGCTCAGTTTGGGTTCCCTCAGGGCCACTCAGTTCCTTTTGATTTGATTTATTATTGTCACATGTATTAGCACAAAGTAAAAAGTGTTGTTTCTTGCGTGCTATACAGACAAAACATACAGTTCGTAGAGAAGGAAACGAGAGAGTGCAGAATGTAGTGTTACAGTCATAGCTAGGGTGTAGAGAAAGATCAACTTAATGCGAGGTAGGTTCATTCAAAAGTCTGATGGCAGCAGGGAAGAAGCTGTTCTTGAGTCAGTTGGTATGTGACATCAGACTTTTGTATCTTTTTCCCGATGGAAGAAGGTGGAGGAGAGAATGTCCGGGGTGCGTGGAGTCCTTAATTATGCTGGCTGCTTTGCCAAGGCAACCATAAGTGTAGACGGGTCAATGGATGGGAGGCTGGTTTGCTTGATGGATTGGGCTTTTGTAGTTTCTTGTGATCTTGGGCAGAGCAGGAACCATACCAAGCTATGATACAACCAGAAAGAATGTTTTCTATGATGCATCTGTAAAAGTTGGTGAAAGTCGTAGCTGACATGCCAAATTTCCTTAGTTTTCTGAGAAGGTCTCCTGACCTTGGTTCAAACATGGACAAAAGAGCTGAATTCCTGAGGTGATGTGAGAGTGACCATCCTTGACATCAAAACAGCATTTAACCAAGTATGGCATCATAGAGTCCGAGCAAAACTGGAGTCCATTGGAATCAGGGTAATCCCTCTGCTGGTTGGGCTCATACCTGGCACAAAGGAAGATGATTGTGGTGGTTGGAGATCAGCCATCTCAATTCCAGAGCATCCCTGCAGGAGTTCCTCAGAGTAGTGTCCTGGGCCAAACCATCTTTAGCTGCTTCATCAATGACCTTCATCATAACGTATGAAGTGGGGATGTTCGCTGATGAATGTTCAACACAATTCGCAGCTCCTTAGAAATTAAGCAGTCCATATCCAAAGGAAGATCTGGACAACATCCAGGCTTAGGCTGACAAGTAGCAAGTAACATTTGCACCACACAAGTGCCAGGCAATGACCATCTCCACCAAGAGATAATCTAACCATCACCCCTTGACATTCAATGGCGTTACCATCACTGAATTCCCCACTATCAGCATCCTCTGGGGTTACCATTGACCAGAAACTGAACTGGACTAGCCTTATAAATACTGTGGCTACCAGAGCATGGCAGAGGCTAGGAATCCTGTTGTAAGTAACATACTTCCTGACTCTCCAGAGCCTGTCCACTCTCTGCAAGGCACAAGTCAGGAGTGTGATGGAATGTTCCCCACTTGTCTTTTTAAGTGCAGTTCCAACAACACGTAAGAAGCTCTGTACCATCCAGGCCGAAGCAGATCACTTGATTGGCACCCCATCCACAAGCATTCACTACATCCATCACTGACGCACAGTGGCAACAGTGTGTACCATCTACAAGATGCACTACAGGAAGTCACGAAAGCTCCTTAAATAGCACCCTCCAAACCCATGACCATTTAGACAGACAAGGTTAGCATATATACGGGTGGCACAGTGGTTATCACTGCTGATGCACAGTTGTTAGCACTGCTGACTCACAGTGCCAGGGCCCAGGATCAATTCCCAGCTTGGGTCACTGTCTGTGTGGAGTCTGCACGTTGTCCCCGTGTCTGAGTGGGTTTCCTCCAGGTGCTCCGTTTTCCTCCCACAGTCCGAAAGATTTCCTGGTTAGGTACATTGGCCATGCTAAATTCTCCCTTAGTGTACCCAAACAGGTGCCGGAGTGTGGTGACTAGGGGATTTTCACAGTAACTTCATTGCAGTGTTAATGTAAGCCTACTTGTGACACTAATAAAATAAACTTATTTATGGGAATACCACCACCTGGAAGTTCCCCTCCATTAACTCATCATTCTGTCTTGGAAATATTTTGCTGTTCCTTCATTGTTATTGGGTCATAATCCTGGAACTCCCTCTCTAACAGCACTGTGGATGTACCTACACCTCATGGACTGCAGCAGTTTAAGAAGACAGCTCACAACCACCTTTTCAAGGGCAACTAGGGATGGACTAGCCCATATCCCAAATGAATTTAAAAATGTAAATTAATCTTATTGCCCAGGATTATACTGCCGGCTGATGTTGTCCCCCACTCCCAGGCCTCAGGTTGATATTATAGAAGGTTTTGATGACCTCATCATGTCTAATCTGCACATTTTAATCAGGACCCTGCTTCGTTCTGATAAAAGCAAAATACTGCGGATGCTGGAATCTGAAACAAAAAAAGATGCTGCAAAATCTCAGCACGTCTGACAGCATGTGTGGGGAGAGAATAGAGCCAACATTTCAAGTCTAGATGACCCTTCGTCGAAGAAAGGTCATCTAGACTCGAAACATTAGCTCTATTCTCTCCCCACAGATGCTGTCAGATCTGCTGAAATTTTCCAGCATTTTCTGTTTTTATCCCTGCTTCATTCTTGTGGGTGCTCATCTGCTCAAATGAACGGCTTAATATGGGAACATGACAGGAAGGAGCAGGTCTAAGTAACTCTCCCCTTTTAAATTCACCTCTTATCCCCACCCTGCCTATGCCTACCACATAGTGGCATTAAAATCAGGGTCAAAGACAGTTATTGAAAAAGAGAGAGAAGAAAATCCAGATAATTCAAAGGGATCAAATATATATTTTCTAATATTATGAAATATTTGTTAATGAGTCAGGGTCTACCACATTGCTAGGCCACTAGGTGACATGAGAAATGAGGAGCATCGTGAAGGATTCCCATTGAAAATAATTAAGGCTAGATTTGCAGCAGCCAAGACTCCAACCTGGAGCAGCACAATCCCACAAACCACAATCGTGGATATTTATGCATCAAATGATTGAAATGTGCTCTATACCTGTGCTGTGAAGTAAAATAAAAAAGGGACCTCCGAGTGTATGTATCCAGCTTTGGCTCAGTAAGCAAAAGGCAATTTTGCTAATAAAGGCAGTTTTGGTTTTCAGTAAAGCTTGTTGAAACATTTGACTTGCTGTTACAGGCATTTGTCTGTGGGGCTTGCAATTAAGAAGAATCTGACAGCTAATTGTTCTCTGCTAACAAGTCATGGCTCCAGAAATATGGCATAAAGAAATAAGTGCAACTTACATTTAAGTTGTCAAAAATATGTTAAAAACCTGTAACGATGCAAGCTCACAGACTTTGTCAGGAACACAGAGGGTTCTTATTAACACCACCCAGCTGTCGCAATCCCCACACATCTTCTACATGCCTTCTAGATATTTTCTACCTAAGAGAGGACTCCAAACCCTGAGGTGATTACCCACTCTCAGTCCCAATTGGTCCCCCAAGCCAGGTGTCCCTCTTCAGCTCTATAGCCCTTAAAGAGGCAATAACCACATCCCTCCCCCTTTAACTCCTTTATACCATCTTTAATAACTATGTTACTCAGCCCTAAGCTTTAACTAATTGAACAATTATGAATCAAGTCTTTGAGGGTTTTTTCTGATTCTTGTAGAATTGTGTAATTCTGTAGCCTGAGATGCTTCCACAAGTTCGGCATTAACAGGAACTGCAAATAATCTTCTAGTACAGGCAGTTCATTACTATTTGCATACACATGGCTTTCAGTTATGTCTATAACAGGTCGATCAAGTACTTCGGTGCTTACAGGTTCAAAAATTATTTCTTGATTGCAACACTGGAGTGTCTCTCTACTCGTCAAGTGATCCATATATTTATGAATGATCTGTCCCTCCATGTCTTCTGGATACGACAGGAGTCCGGTCACACGGACAGTAATTCCAGAGACCTAACTTGATCCGCTACCAGAGTTTCATATTATGGGACCATGTTATATTATGTACTTAATGAGTTTTTTATTGTTGCAGTGGTGATGGCTCACTGTTGAGATCTTGAGGCTTGTGTGTCCAAACATAAACATTTTTATTGGTAGGCTTGCCTTGCATGGAAATCTTACAGGCTTGCTGTTTACTGAGTTCAGTTCTGGATTGATTTCTGACCATGTAACTATGTACTCTGTGGGTGGTGCCACTCTCTAGTTCTACGTTGACCCTTGCCCTGCTGAGCGCCTTACATTATGATGTAGACAGGCACATATCATCACAAAACAACACCTTTCTTGAGAGTTGCCCTCTATCTGGAGTCTTCTCCAATTTTCCTGCCCATTGCTGTGTGTTTCTTCTTGTGGTTGCTGCATTAAATGCATTACCACTTTAAATGCATTACAGCTTTAAGACTGTCAACTTTTTAAAAAACTGTCAGCAGCTGCCAGTTCTCTCTATATGCTTATCCCATGCTTTGAAGTTTTGGCAGGAACCTGCTGCTCTTCTCTTGAAAATTTAAAAAAACTTTTAAAACTTCACTTCGTTTTAATAATGGAAAGCTCTCAGCGATCTCTGCAGTTTTTTCTCCTTCTGGCCATTTGAAGAGTCCAGTTCCCTCTGCTTTTTGATGTGCACCTTTTCGTCGGTTTTACTGGAGACCATGTCCAAGGGACCATTTAAAAAATTTTCTTACAGATGGAGGTCATCTCCTCTTTTAAAAACTTCAAACTTTACTGCTTGCAGTCCCTTAATGCAGGGATCACTACCCAGACCTCCCCCCAGACTCTGCTGTGATCAGGAGCACAGCAATCTCAGCACCTTTAGTTTCCCGTGCTTCTGGGACATGTCCTGCAGCTCCTTGGGGCATTTTTCCTTTTTCACTCAAAACACTGCTCTGTGTTCTCTTTGCTTTCTCGCTAAAAAAAACTCTGCAGCAACTGTTTTTTCTTTCTTAAGTTCCATTTTTCCTCAAACACAAAATCACGCCTCTTGCTTCTGAGTTATTTTCTCATTTTGTTCTATATATTTTGTTCCGCACCCATCCCTCAGGGTCTGGCAATATCTCAACATCTCATTGGATCTATTCACCCAAAGACAGACATTTGGGTGAGTATCTTTTTCCTTCAGACTTTGATTAAAACAGGATACTCATGCAGGCCACAGGCAATGTTCTCAGAATCTACTTTATCCTCATTGCCACATATAATGATGCTAACAGACTTCATCAGAAACACAAAGAGTATTAATAAGGAAAAACTAAAGAGGCTCACAGCCTTACTGCTGTTTCCAAGCAGCCCGCTGGCTTTCCCAGTCCCTACATGTCTCTTGCGTGTCTTCTGGATGTGTTCTGCCTAAGAGAAGACTACACCGCTGGTGTGATTACGCACTCTCAGTCCCAATTGGCGCTCAAGCCAGGTGACTCTCTTTTGCTTTGCTGTCCTTAAAGGGAAAATCACCACATCTTCCATTTCCATTGTTAATATTTCTCCCCCTCAGTATAAGCTAAAAACGTACACAATACATCCTCCTCCTATGGCCTACACTTTTGAAAATAATGAAAATGACATTTAAAGGATGGCCATTAAATGACGATTTATTTATATACTGCTGTCCTGTATGAAGAATCCTGGGACACCAATTTAACTTGCATTAGATCTTTCCAAAATTAACACCCAATTTACTATTAATATGACTAAAAGTCTACTAGTAGATCTTTTTCAAATTTTGTCATCTAACTTATACTTTGATTTCTTAAATCTACTGAACCTAAAATTCTGTAGGTCGATGAGTCAGAAAAAATATGTTTTGTTGTAAATATAATCCAGCATTTAAAGAGTTAACCAGTTGTTTGTCATCTACAGATAATGGAAAAAGTCAAGCAGAAAGATTCCTTCACATTTAAAGTTCCTCACTTCAAAGATCTTGGCATGTGGAAACTTGTAATGAGAAAGCTTTCAACTGTAGCATGTTAATCCATAGAGTGCCATTAGAACATGAACAAAGCCATGGTATCTTTTACTTTTCCCTTTAAAAACCAAATATATTTGCAATAAATTTTAATTGATGGTGAGGAATATGTTTCATGATCAATCATGTATTGTGTAATGAGTTAATTCCTTCTTATCCATTTTCTCCAACCCCCCTCCCAACATCTCTGCAACTGCTGATGGTACAGATACTGTAGAATGAACAACTTTGTTACATTTTGGGGGAAAGTTTCTTTCCTGCTACTTTCCTGAAAATGTTGAATCTCATTGGTGTATAGTTTCTTGAACAGTGGACACTTTTGTTGAAAAGGCATTAATCTGGATGTTGATGTGGATTTTTAATAAAGACATGGTGCATTCACTGTGATATCCCCTGTGCTAAGTGACCTGTTGACAAGGCTAAGATATGACCAATGAACACTTGGGCAAGAATTGAAGGATGACTCATCATGGGACCAGGACTCCAACAAGGAGTTAACAGGAAAGGAAAAAGATAGGCTTGATAAGAAAATGCACTAGAAAACATGTTTATAAACTTTATAATGAAAGTGAGTGAACAGCACTAATGTCTTGTAATCTCATGCCATCTTCCTAGCAACAATATCCACATAAATTATCTAATCCCTCAGCATACAAAGCAGCCCATGGGGATTTACTGAGGAGGACAAGAATGGGCGCTGAACTATTTTGGAAGGATAACTGAAAAAGAAAAAAGTTCAAACACAAAACTACTGCTGTACAAAACAAAGATGTCAACGTTGCGTTGAAGACCAAGAAAGCGTAAATTTATAAATATCCATAATGTACAGCAGCAGCCATTCATAAGTAAACATTTTTGACCAAATGCCTTCAGCCACATTAAAGTTAAAGTCAACAATGTACCACAAATAACAATGAAATGAATGACTAGATAACTTGTTTTTAGCGACAGTTGAAGGAAGGATTTTGCTCAAGACACTGAGATCAACTCTCTGTTCTTTGAATAGTTCCTTGAGATCTTTAATATCCTCCTGACCTACAGGAACAATTTAACATCTCACCTAAAAGAACAGGCATTATAGAATTTCTGTGAGTCCTTTTCAAGGTGTTGCACTCTAAGGTGAGCTGATATCATTAAGTTTCTTGTACTTGTGTATTGGGTTATTGAAGTTACCTCAGGGTGAAAAGAGGAAGTATGCTGTGGAGTGATTGGGGCTTATGTGCATATCCTAGAATTTTGTCTTCATAGTGATAGTTTACATGATCATGGGAACATGAGAAAGACAAAAAACAAGAACAAAGAAAATTACAGCACAGGAACAGGCCCTTTGGCCCTCCAAGTCTGCACCGACCATGCTGCCCGACTTAACTAAAACCCTCTACCCTTTCGGGGACCATATCCCTCTATTCCCATCCTATTCATGTACTTGTCAAGACGCCCCTTAAAAGTCACTACCGTATCCGCTTCCACTACCTCCCCCGGCAAAGAGTTCCAGGCACCCACTACTCTCTGTGTAAAAAATCTGCCTCTCCTTTAAACCTTGCCCCTCGCACCTTAAACCTATGCCCCCTAGTAATTGACTCTTCCACGCTGGGAAAAAGCTTCTGACTATCCACTCTGTCCATGCCTCTCATAATCTTGTAGACTTCTATCAGGTCTCCCCTCAAGTAAAGGAGTAGGAGAAAAAGAAGCTTTAAGTACAAGTGTGTTGTATATCCAGCCAAAACTATATCAAGCTACCTAATATACAATCTGCATCTGGATTACAGATTTGTACATTTTCTCTTTCTCCTTACCCTTTCATCCATGGATTTATAGTAAGGGCTCAATTTAACCCTTCTTTACCATTCTTCATTAGCCACCTAAATATAAGTGTTGGAAGAATGATCTGCAAGTTTTTGAATAATGCAAACAGATGTGCGAGTGTTAGGACTTTGGAGGATGTGAACAGATTTTCGTGTGTTGGGAAAACACACCTGCATTTATAATGTTTAAGTAAAGTGTGGTGTTATGCACATAGGCATCTCTAATGATAAATATATGTATATCCTGTAGGGAACAGAGCTGAAGCTAATGGTGAAGTTGTTCAAGACCTTGGTTCAACCACATATGGAATATTTTGTCCAATTTTGGCCTCCTCATATAGTGGGTGATATTGCTGATTTGAAAAAATGCAGATGTGGGCAGCAAGATTGATTCCAAGTTTAAAACACATTAGTTTTCCAGTTAGGCATCAAGAGCTAAATATATATGTTTAGAGATATATACATCTGGGATGACGGTGGATGGATGGGTGCAATTTGATCAAAGCTTTTAAAATAATGGCTGTGTTTACCTGGACAAATTATTTCAACTGAATAGGTTAGAGAGTCCAGAGGTCACATGTACAAATTACATAAGGGCAGATGTGGGTTCACCTTTTCACAAAGAATAGCAGACTTGTGGAACAGATTGACTGCTTGTGCAGTGATCATAGATTCATTGTATACATTCAAAAAAGTTATGCCTGTTATTGGCTGTGGAGGAGATCATTTCGCACAAGCATTAGATACCCTGTAATCTGAGTAAGGGTCATTGTGGTCTTTTGTACTAGTATATATTAAGGATTGACCTTAATTTTCCAGATTTTACCCCCTCACCGCCCCACCCACAAATTAGCATTGTTTGTTGTCTTGCTTTTGCAGATTACATGTCACACTCTTATGCAAGTAAGGGTGAAAGGATAAGCCCACTCTAATGCAAGTTAGGGTGAAAGGATAAGCCCAGCAACTACATGCCAAACTGTTCAACCTCAGTGGTAGGAAATTATTTAGATAAAATAACCTGAGACAAAATTAACTAGTTGGACAAATATAGGTTAATAAAGGAAAGCCAGCACAGATTCGTATTTGTACTTAAGATTTATTTAATATTTATATAATATTCGTATAAGGCATATGGTGTTGATCTAACTTGAGTTATTTTAATGAAGTAACAGAGAATTTATGAGGGAAATTTAGTCAATATAGCATAAGAGTGTTGGCATATCGGGGGTTAATGCGGGACTGGAGAATAGAACCTCCCACAGTACAATGTAGAGAGATACATGACAGTAGAGAGGAAGTAGCGTGGTGTCAGAAGAGTCTGAGAGAAGTCAGCAACACCTTGGAGATATGTACATAGTTGTGTGTTTAACAATAAACAATTTATGTTCAACCAAACAAACTTCCAGACTTTTTGTGAGACACCAAACAGCTTTACTGTTATGATGGCCACGGGAGATCATCAATAGGTCTCCTCATGGGCCTTTAGAGCAAGACCAATTCCATACTCCCTGTTGGAAAAAGTAGTCAGAACTGGAACACTGGGAAAAGCTGGGCATAATAAGACCCAAACAATTCGCAGAGTGGACCACACCTGTTGTTCCTGTCCTTAAGCCGGATAAGTCGGTCCGACTTTGTGGAGACTATGGGTGGGATTTTACAGCCTCGCTTGTTCCAAAACCATGAAATCCTGTTTGAGGTCAACAGACCTTTCCATTGTCCAGCCCCCTTACCTGTGGCAGGCGAGGTGGTAGAATTCCAGCCTATAGGCTTACTCTCAATATGGTTCCTAAACTTGACAGGTACCCATACCCTGGATAGAACATATGTATGCCAGATTAATTGGACATAGTTGGACATGAGCCATGCATATCTCCAACTTGAATTAGACACGCCTTCCTGAAAGTATGTGACAATACGCACAAAGGCTTATTCGAGTATACTCGCCTGCCCTTTGGGGTCTCGTCTGCATGCACCATTTTTCAGTGGGTCATGAAGAACATACTCCAAGGGTTACTCCAAGATGTACCTGGATGATGTCTTGATCAGAAGAACCTCAGAACCCCTACCAGACCTGGAAGACGTTTTAAGATGATTTCAGAGGTTGGGGTACACCTAAAAAGGGAAAAATGTGTCTTCCAATCAGGTGCCATGATCTATTTGGGCTATTGGGTGGATGGCAAGGGCTTTCATCAGGTGGAGGACCATTAGGGTCATTAAGGAAGTGCCAACTCCAAGGAACTCCATGGAATTAAAATCCTTCCTGGGGTTAATGAATTATTACAGGAAGTTTATTCCGAATTTAGCTTCGTTACTGGCCCCATTGCATACCTTACTACGGGAACATCAAAGGTGGTCTTGGGGGTCACCACAGCTGGAGGCTTTCAGCAGTTTTAAACAGTTTGTCCTGTAATTTATTGGCCTATTTTGACTTCAAAAAGGACCTTACCTTGAGATGCGATGCCTCCCCTTGCAGGACTGGGGCGATACTGGCACATTGCTGAAGAGATGGAATAGAGAAACCTATTGTGTATACACCAAAGACTCTCTCGGACGTTCAGCGGAGGTATTCCCAGATCAAGAAAGAGGGGTTGGCAGTTGTCTGATGGCTTATGAATACCTCCTACAGCATCGCCCCAGGACCTGGATAGCCCATGCCGATGCACTGAATCATCTGCCGTTGCCCATAAGCCTGGCTTTGTTACCAGCTTGGAAGAGGTCATGGTGACTCTCAATTTTCTGAACACCATGCTGGTATCTGCAAGGCAAATCAAGGCCTGGGCGCAAAAGAACCCAGTCCTGTCTAAATTTAAAAATGTAATATTACATGGGGAATTCAGAGGACAGCCCTCAAATGAAATGAAACCCTATGTGACGAAGAAAGACGAACTCAGTGTTGAGGATGGCATCATTTTCTGCGGTTCCTGCATAGTTGATCTTCGCCCATGATGACGCCCAATACTTATGGAATTACACCATGGCCACCCTAGGATTTCAAAGATGAAAATGCCAGTCAGGAGCTATGTATGGTGGCCTGGTCTTGTTGCAGACATTGCCGACTTGGTTAGATAGTGCAAGTCATGCTAAGAGAATCAAACCGCCCCCCCCCCCCTATTGCCTCTGTACATCTATGTCACTGGGTCAAAATCCTAGAATTTTCTATCCTTCGCCATTATGAGAGCACCATCACAATAAGGATTGCATTGGCTCATGAGAAAACATATTCTCAGAACAGTAAGGATGGACAACAAATATGGCTTGCCAGCATTGCCCACATCTGTGGATTTAGTAAAAAGATTCATTACCCAATTGGATGATGCTTGACTGTCAGCCAAACCGAAACATCCTTGGACACTGAGGGACAATTTAGCATGGCCAATCCACCTAACCAGCATGTCTTTTGGACTGTGGAAGGAAACCAGAGCATCCTGGCAGACACAAGGAGATTGTGCAAACTCCACACAGACAGTCACCCAAGGCCAGAATCAAACCTAGGTCCCCGGTGCTGTGAGGCAGCAATGCTTCCACTGTGTCACCGTGCCACCCAATGTTCAAAGAAAATGACAAAAAAACTTTTTCAATGTTCTGATGATTTTTCTCCAGAGTTGTGCACAGCAGTCTCCAGGAGATTGATTTTCAATTGCTGGAGCCTCCAGACCAATCTTTGAGAGTTGGCAACCCTAATAATAGTATGTTTAAAATTGACTAAGGAAAATAAAGTCCTTAAAACTCTAACAACAGAATAGCCAGTTCAGCAGGATCATCAGCACATAAAATAGAAAAAAAGCAATTCAATCAGAACTGGACAATCCTACTAATGAATCTTGGAACTAAGCACATGGATCTTTGATTTTATTCACAGGGTACAAAAACAAGGAATTATGCCAAACTTTTATAAAACATTGGTTAGGCATCAACTGAACTATGGTGCTCGATTTGGGACAACACACTTTAGGAACGGTGTCAAGGCTTTGAAGGGGGTGCAGATTTACTCAAATGTTACAAGTTATGAGGGACTATGGTTATGTGGAGAAACTGAAGAAGCTGGGGTTGTTCACCTTTGACCATAGAGGGTTAAGAGGAGTTTTGATAGATGTATTCAAAATCATGAATGGCTTTGATAAGAGTAAATAAGGAGAAACTGTTTCCAATTGGGAGAAAGATTGGTAAATGGAGCACGCAGATTTAAGGTATTTGACAATAGAACCAGAGGCAACATGAGGAATTTATTGCACAGCGAATTGTGGCCTCGTCTGAATTGCCTAAAAGGACAGTGGAAGTAGCTTCACACGAACAGGAATTTTCGGAAAGAGCACGGGGGTGGGATTAATTGGATAACTCCACTAAGGAAGCAAGCAGAATGGTTTCTTTCAGTGCCTTATCATTCTATGAGTCTCAGGTAGAAATTAGTAGGAATAGTTGGGAAAATGAGCCAGGGACATGATCCGATCAACAACAATCTGGGAGGTGGCAATTTATTGTTCTCCAATATTAACCCAGTTCATGTTTAGAGGAATCTTTTGACACACCAGTGTTAACAAGTTATGTCCAAGTTAAAATGAAGATCACATTGAGAAGTTTAGAGGAATATAATTTACTGTGAATAAGACATTGTATTGTTACAAAATAACACCTGTAGTAACTCAGCCAAGGCCAGTTTCCCATCACAGAAACCCTTTATTGAAAAATAAAGAAAGAGCCACCCCTGTGGCTTACAGCAAGTAAGTCTGTACCCAGGGACCTACAGCAACAGTCCAGGTTAGAGCAACAGCTTTTAACCTCTCACTGCTCACTTCTCATTGGGCAAGCCTTCACTCCCTCAATAAGAGAGTTCACATTCCACTCTATTGAAGATCTCTCATGTCCTTCCTGGCTGTCATAACAACATATATCAGACATAATATTGGAGGCAATTCAGGTGGATGTGTGCAACAGCTGAGCACAAGTATGTATCTGTAAAAGTGACTGAATTATTGGACATTCACTATTACAGCTGGAGTTCTTGTTGGAAAGATGCAAAAAAAAAAGCAAGAGGCCGGAGGGCAGATCCCGGTGAAGTATGAAGATGGGTCTAATGAAACAGTTCTGATGAGTTTTACCTAAAATATTTTTCTTTTTAGACACTGAGCCTAATTATACTTTCAGCATTTCCTGTTCTTATTTCAAACATTCATATCTTTTATTTTTGTTTAAGCTGCTTATTTGTTCACTGACATCTACATTTCTCAATAAACTGAAACTTTCTGATAAGTCAGACACTTTTACAGGATGCATACTTGCACTCAGGTGCGGTACATAGGTGGCTGAATCCCATAAAACATTGTGGCTGTTAGGTACAATTTTTGTAATGTTGTAAGCACAGTATTCACCGAGTTCTCAAATGTCTTGCCCTGAAGGTTTAATTCATTACTCTAACTGACAGTACAGTACAACATCAATCATGCAGAAGATTTATAAAATAATTCTGTGGAACAGTTCCATACATTTTATCAAATCTCTATTTTCAGAGAAATGGAAATGTCAGACCATCAGAATTACCCCAGGGCGAGCACTAATCTTCCTTCTCTTTATACAAGATGAACTGAAAAACCTTGTGTAAAAATGAAGCAACCCTTCAGGTCATGCAGTGAAAAGATATTTGCATTTGTTTCATGGACATTGGTTCAGTTATCGTCTTAAACGAGCTCTAAGCAACTCTATTTTAAACTAGTGGAAAAAGGTTTAAGCCCTGATTTTGCAAAGGCCATACCTGATGTGAATGAGTGTAGTGGAAGCAGATCCCTCTACTGACACAAACAGATGGGCATTGCTCCCTTTACCATGTGAAAGTGAATACAAAAAAATAGGAGGAAAAGGCAGATAAATATGTGGCCGGAAAGATGGTGCAGGAAGGGGGGCTTTAGATTCCTAGGACATTGGGATTAGCTCTCCGGCTGATGGCACCTGTACAAGCTGGACAGGTTGCTCCTGAACAGAGCTGGGCCTGAGTTCCTTGCAGGGCATTTTGCTAATGCTGTTGGGAGGGCTATAAACTAACTCAGCAAGGAACCAAGAGGAAATATTGGAGAGGAATACCAAGATGCACAAAATACGAGAAAGGACTGAAAGCACTAGTATAGAGAACAGTATGTTAACAAGTGATGTTGGGCTAAGGGAGAAAGAAATGACATCTAAATCAGGGTTTCTGTGTATGTATGTGAATGTGTGAAGTATAGCAAATAAGATTGGGGAGTTACAGGCACAGATTGCATTGTGGAAATATGTTATGGTGGTAACAGAAGGGCAAGACTGGATGTTAAATATTCCTGGGTACAAGGCCTTCAAAAAAGATAGGAAACAAAGGGAAGGAAGAGGGCTGGTGGTATTGGTTAGGGAGAGCATTGCAGCACTGGTGAAAGAGGATGTCCCATAGGATTCAAGGACACTATCAATTTGGCTAGAGCTAAGGAATGAAAAGGTGCAATAACATTGCATGATGTCGTCTATATAGACTGCCAACTAGTGAGAAGGATATAAAAGAACAAATCTGCAATGAAATTACAGAGAGGTGCAAATATTATAGCGTAGTTTCAATGGGGAACTTCAATTACCCAAATGTAGACTAGGTCAGTGAAGTGGTTACGGAGATAGAGCAGGGGAGAGAGCTTGGCTGAGACAGTCAGTGCAGACTTGATGGAGTGAATGGGCTCCTTCTGCAATGTAGGGATTCTGTGATCCTATAGTGTAAAGGGCGGAGAGGGGCAAAAATTCCTAGATTGTGTTCAGGAATATTTTCGACAGCAGCATATGTCCAGTCCAACAAGAAAGGATGCACTGTTGGACCTTGGTTCTTGGAGTTGAGATGGGCCCAAATAGATTATGTGTCAGTCGAGGAACATTTAGGAGATAGTGATCATTGTATTGTGAGGTTGAGGATGATAACAGAAAAGGAAAATAGGCAATCTAGAGTAAAAATAATTCACTGGGAGCGAGTCAATTTCAGTGGGGCAAGAATGGAGCTGGACTGGTCAGACTGGAAGAAAAGGTTGAATGGAAAAACTGTAGCTGAACAATGGGCTGTCTTCAAAACAGAAATGGCCAGGGCACAATCGAGGTATATTCCCTTAAAAGGAAAAGGTAGGGCGAACAAACCCAGAGTGCCCTGGATGAAAAAGATAGAAATTAAGATAAGGCAAAAAAGTGTACTTATGACAGTTGTCAGGTAGAAAATATAGTTGAAAACCAAGAGGAATACAGTAAGTTCAGAGGGGAGGTGATAAAGCACATTAGAGAAAGAGGGATTTTGAGAAAATACTGGCAGCCAACATAAAAGGAAATCCCAAAGTAAATGGAAGCATAGGGCTGATTGGGGACCTAAAAGGGAATTTACATGTGGAGGCAGGGGGCATGGTTGAGATATTAAATGGATACTTTGCATCTGTCTTTACCAAAGATGTACCAGGACATGGTGACAGACAAGGAAACTCTGTCCCTAGAAGGGTTCAAAATTGGTAAAGAGGAAGTGTTGAATAGAGTTTAAAGTTTATTTATTAGTGCCACAAGTAGGCTTGCGTTAACATTGCAATTAGGTTACTGTGAAAATCCCCTAGTCGTTACACTCAGGCACCTGTTCAGGTACACTGAGGGAATCATAGAATCATACAGTGAAAAAGAGGCCCTTCGGCCCATCGAGTCTGCACCGACATGTGAGAAACACCTGAACTCCCACCCAATCCCATCTACTAGACCCGGCCCATAGCCTTGAATGTTATGATGTGCTAAGTGCATTTTCAAGGTACTTTTTAAAAGATGTGAGGCAACCCGCCTCTACCACCCTCTCAGGCAGCGCATTCCAGACCGTCACCACCTTCTGGGTAAAAAAGGTTTTCTTCACATTCCCCCTATACCTTCTGCCCCTCATCTTGAACCCATGTCCCTTTGTGACTGACCCTTCAACTAAGGGGAACAGCTGCTTCTTCTCCACCTTGTCCATGTTCCTCATAATCTTGTACACCTCGGTCAGATCGCCCCTCAGTCTTCTCTGCTGCGACGAAAACAACCCAAGCCTACCCAACCTCTCTTCATAATTTAAATGTTCCATCCCAGTCAGCATCCTGGTGAGTCTCCTCTGCGTCCCCTCCAGTGTAATCACATCCTTCCTATAATGTTGCGACCAGAACTGCACACAGCACTCCAGCTGTGGCCTCACCAAAGTTCTATACAACTCCAACATGACTTCCCCGCATTTTTAATCTATATCTTGATTGTAAAGGCAAGTATTTCATATGCCTTTTTCACCACCCTACTAACATGCCCTTCTGCCTTCAGAGATCAAAGACAGAGAATTTAGCACCTAGCCAGCATGTATTTCGGACTGTGGAAGGAAACTGGAACACCTGGAGGAAACCCACGCAGACATGGGGAGAACGTGTAGACTCCACACAGACACAAGCTTGAAATCAAACCCGGGTCCCTGGGGCTGTGAGGCAGCAGTGCTAGCCGCTGTGCCACCCTCTATCAAATAGAATAGACTATCAGTCTATAGAACCTATCTAGAATAGACTATCGGTACTGAAAGGTGACAAGGCATCGGGACTGGATGAAATGTATCCTAGGAATTTGAAGGAAGTGAGAATGGAAATTGCAGGGCACTGGCTATAATCTTCCAGTATTCTCTTGACTCAGGGGAGGTGCCAGAGGACTGGAGAATTGCAAATGTTATGCTCTTGTTCAAAAAAGATTGTAAGGACAACCCCAGCAATTACAGGCCAGTCAGTTTAACATCGGTAGTGGGAAAGCTTCCAGAAACAATTATTCAGGCTAGAATTAGTAGTCACATGGAAAAAAAAATGGGTTGATTATCCTTCCTGAAGTGAGGTGCCCAGAACTGAATGAAGTACTCCAGATGGCATCTAACCAAGTCTCGTTATATCTGTAACATAACTTCCACCCTTTGTGTTCCAGCTTTCTTGAGGTGAAGATCAACATTCCATTAATCTTTTAAATTATTCTTGTGCCTTTCCATTTACTTTTACTGATTTATGCAGTTGAACTTTTAAATCTCTCTACTTCTCCATAGAAAATACTCTGATCTTTTTTTTTTGAGTCCAAAGTGGGATGATCTCACATTTTACCCATGAAAATTCTGTTATAGTTATTTTTAGTTTATGTCTTTTTCCAGTTTTTCCTGCACCATTGTCCCACCCCAGATCAAGTAGTAGACCTGCATCATCCCTCCAGCAACTTTAGAACATAGAACATAGAAAAACTGCAGCACAAACAGGCCCTTCGGCCCACAAGCTGCGCCGGTCGTGTCCCTACCTACCTAGGCTTATAAATAGACTTACCTATAACCCTCAATCCTATTAAGTCCCATGTACTCATCCAGAAGTCTCTTAAAAGACCCTATCGAGTTTGCCTCCACCACCACTGACGGCAGCCGATTCCACTCACCCACCACCCTCTGAGTGAAAAACTTACCCCTGACATCTCCTCTGTACCTACTCCCCAGCACCTTAAACCTGTGTCCTCTTGTAGCAACCATTTCAGCCCTGGGAAAAAGCCTCTGAGAATCCACCCGATCTATACCTCTCAACATCTTGTAAACCTCTATCAGGTCACCTCTCATCCTTTGTCTCTCCAAGGAGAAAAGACCGAGCTTCCTCAACCTATCCTCATATGGCATGCTACCCAATCCAGGCAACATCCTTGTAAATCTCCTCTGCACCCTTTCTATGGCTTCCACATCCTTTCTGTAATGAGGCGACCAGAACTGGGCACAGTACTCCAGGTGGGGTCTGACAAGGGTCTTATAAAGCTGCATAATTATCCCCCGACTCTTAAACTCAATCCCTCGATTGATGAAGGCCAGCACACCATACGCCTTCTTAACCACCTCCTCTACCTGCGAGGCCGATTTAAGAGTCCTATGGACCCGGACCCCAAGGTCCTTCTGATCCTCTACACTGTTAAGAGTCTTACCCCTGATATTATACTCCTTCATCCCATTTGACCTGCCAAAATGGACCACTACACATTTATCCGGGTTGAAGTCCATCTGCCACTTCTCCGCCCAGTCTTGCATCCTATCTATGTCACTCTGCAGCTTCTGACATCCCTCCAAACTTTCCACAACACCACCAACCTTCATGTCGTCGGCAAACTTGCCAACCCATCCCTCCACTTCCTCATCCAGGTCATTTATGAAGATGACAAACAGCACGGGTCCCAGAACAGATCCCTGGGGCACTCCACTGGTGACCAACCTCCATTCAGAAAAAGACCCATCTACAACCACTCTCTGCCTTCTGCAGGCAAGCCAGTTCTGGATCCACAATGCAACAGCCCCTTGGATCCCATGCCCTCTCACTTTCTTGAGAAGTCTTGCATGGGGGACCTTATCAAACGCCTTGCTGAAGTCCATGTAAACCACATCTGCTGCTTTTCCTTCATCAATGTGTTTAGACACATTTTCAAAGAACTCCACCAGGCTCGTAAGGCACGATTTGCCTTTGACAAAGCCGTGCTGACTACTTTTGAGCATATTAAACCTCTCTAAATGTTCATAAATCCTGTCCCTCAGGATCTTCTCCATCAACTTACCAACCACTGAGGTTAGACTCACTGGTCGGTAATTTCCTGGGCTATCCCTATTCCCTTTCTTGAATATAGGAACCACATCCGCAATCCTCCGGAACCTCTCCCGTCTCCATTGACGACGCAAAGATCATCGCCAGTGGCTCTGCAATCTCTTCCCTCGTCTCCCACAGTAACCTGGGGTACATCCCATCCAGTCCCGGCGACTTATCTATCCTGATGCTATTCAAAATTTCCAACACATCCTCTTTCTTAATGTCCACAAACTCAATCTTTTCAGTCTGCCGCAATCCTGTAGTACAACCACCCAGGTCTTTTTCCACCGTGAATACCGAGGTAAAGTATTCGTTAAGCACCTCTGCTATTTCTTCCAGTTCTGTACAGACTTTCTCACCTTCACATTTTATAGGTCCTATACCTTCACATCCCATCCTTTTACTCTTTACATGTTTATAGAACGCCTTAGGGTTCTCCTTAATCTTACCTGCCAAGTCCTTCTCGTGACCCCTTCTGGCTCTCCGAGTTTCCTTCTTAAGTCCCTTCCTACAAACCGTATACTCATCTAGATCCCTATCATCGCCCAGCTCTCTGAACCTTTTGTACGCTTTCCTTTTTGACTAGGTTCAGCACAGCTTTCGTGCACCACGGTTCCCGTAACCTACCAAAACCTCCATCCCATCGTAACAATGTCATTCAGAACTCAAGACAAACATTCTTTGAAAATCTGCCACCTTACTTCGGTACTTTTCCTCGAGAATACCTCCTTCCAATCAACGCCTCTAATCTCCCGCCTGATGGCTTCATATTTCCCCTTACTCCAGATAAACACTTTCCTAGCTTGCCTGATCCTATCTCTTTCCAATGCTAGCGTAAAGGAGATAGAGTTATGATCACTATCCCCAAGATGCTCCCCCACTGAGAGATCCGACACCTGTCCAGGCTCATTAGTCAGTACCAGATCGAGTACAGCCTCTCCTCTTGTAGGCTTATTCACATGCTGTGTCAGGAAACCTTCCTGAACACACCTAACAAACTCCTCCCCATCCAACCCCCTTACTGCAATAGTGGCCTTAGGAATCAGGGACCCATTCTCTTGGATCTTTTTTTCCTGTCTGTGCATAAGGTTTTTGACTCCCTTTACCACCTCCTGAGACTGAGTGAGATTAATATATTACACTCAATTCCAACATATTGTATCATAAATTGTGTGCGTTTATTTTATGATGAGTTTTTCAATTATGACATCTCATTTTTCCTTATTTTTGATGAACTGTTGTTTATGCTTTTAACAGAAGAAGATGTCAGAATTCCAGTTGAGGATACAGATCCCAGTGTTCCCCCAGAAACGGTATGACTGACCTGCACTTTGTAAACTTTTCCAAGGGCTTGAATAACTATGGTGTATGAATGATGATGCTTTTGCTTATTTAATTTACTTGCCTTGACGTTAAATCCTCAATTTCCTTAATTTTTGGAGCAAACAGCCACTTTAACATGAATAAAATTTGCAACTGCAATATTGTGGCAGTGATAACATATTTCAGGTGTGTTTTTACAAGTGTGAAGCAGTAATATAAATAACATTCTTCAAACTTTTTCGTAACAGAACATTCTCATCAGTTCAAATCAATGGTGCAACATTCTATTTATTAAAATATATCTTGAATGCTTGATGTGGCAATACGCCATTGTTAGGAATCATATCCTTTTCTCCATTTACAAAGTTGGAATTCCTCCTACTTTATCATTTTTCCCTTCATGCAGATATCACTAGACCAAACGTTTGCAAAAGTTCAGATGATTTTAAGGAGTTGTGTGACAATAACCATGTGATTAAGCTGCCCATGACTTTTCCCCTCCATTCTCTATAGAGAAATGTACAGCAAGTTTCTGTTTTACAACAGCACAGATTCATTCAGGCATTAAAGCATGTGAATGTGGGGTTGAAATTGGATTAGTTACAATTTTGTAGGGGAGTTTGGCTACCAGATTTTCTATAAAACAATAGTGACCACTTCAAGAGCAATCTATTGGTCATGGAATGCTTGGGACAACTTGAAAAAATGAAAGATCCTATATATATGCAAATTCTTCATTACCACACAAAAAAATTAAGATCAGCATTCTTACTTCCCAGTTTCCAACTAGCTATATTCTTTGACCAGCTTCCTCCAAAGGATATGCTGAAGATTTATGCTTGGACTACGGTACCAAGCTCATGTTGCAGCAGAAGCTTCTCGTTTTAATAATATGGGCAATGCAAGAGGTGAATACTTTTGAAAGGCAGAATGCAATCCCCTTCAAATCATATTGCCTCTCAAAATAAAAGCCATTAGCAACAGATTAAATATTTAACTGCTGGGAAGGAGATGAGATTTGCAAAATTCACATTTTGTTTCCTATCCATTGCCACTACTGCCTCCAGCTTGCCTTGTGACCATAAGACGTAGGAGCAGACGTAGGCCATTCGGTCCATTGGGTCTGCTCCACCATTCAATGAGATCATGGCTGACCTGATATAATCCACAACTCCACTTTCCCACCTTATCCCCATAGCCCTTGAGTCCCTTACTGATTAAAAATCTATTTATCTCAGCCTTGAGCATATTTAACGACCCAGCCTCTATCTCTGCAATAAAGAATTCTACAGATTCACTATCCTCTAAGAGAAGAAATTTCTTCTCATCTCTGTCTTAAATGGGCACCACTTACTCTGAGATTATGCCCTCTGGTCCTAGACTCTCTACAAGAGGAAACATCCTTCAGCATCTACCCTGTCCAGCCTCCTGAGAATCCTATATGTCTCAATAAGGTCTCCTCTCATTCTTCTAAATTTCAATGAGTACAGACCCATCCTATTCAACCTCTCCTCATAAGAAAATCCCTCCATACCCAGGATCAACTTAGTGAACCTTCTCAAAACTACCTCCAATGCCAGTATATCTTTCCTTAGATAGAGGACCAAAACTGTTCACAGTAATCCAGTTGATGACAAACCAGTGCCTTGTATAGTTTTAGCAAGATGTTCCTATTTTTATACTCCATTCCTTTTGAAGCAAAGGCCAACATTCCATTTCCTTCCCAATTACCTGCTGAAGTTGCATGCTAGCTTTTTGTGATTTATGCATGAGGACCCACAAATCCTTCTGTATTGCAGCTTTTTTCAGTCTTTCTCCATATAAATAATATTTAGTTCCTTTATTCTTCATACCAAAGTGCATAACTTCACAGCTGGGATTCTCCCAAAAAAAACTAAGTGTCCAGGACGTACTTACCTGAATGAATCTTGGAGACTGTGTGCTCCACAGAGTTCCTTAGAGAGATTCACATTGGAAAGTCGGGGGGCCGGGTCTCATTCTGCCCGAGGGACTGCAGCATAGTGCTGAGCAGGCCACTGCTCATGTGCTGATCTGTCAATGGGGAGATTGATGCATGCGCACTGCTCCCACCCACCCTCCACCATAACCGGCCTCCCAATCGCTGGCCTCCCAATCGCCGGCCTTCTCAACCCCCCCAATTGCTGTACCGGACCCCTCCACACCACCACCCCCCCCCCACTTCCCAATGGCCAGCCAGACCCCCCCCCCCCCGATGACCAATCCTGATCGCCCTCCTCCCTCGCTCTCCCACCGATCCCTAAGGCAGAGTGGCAGCGGGTCCCCCCACCACCAATCACCCCAATTGGGCCTGCCCCCTGTATGCCCCTCCCCCTCTGGACCCACCTCCTTGGTATTGCCCGGTGCCTGGCTGGCACTGCCCAAAGGACACACTCCCTTGTCCCCGACCTCCCGGGGGGCTTCAATGGCCTTTGTCCCCACCAGTGAGGTGAGGACACCTGTTTCCCATTAGTGGGGAGCAGTTGTAAATCTCGTTGATGGGAACGTCCCTCAGTGGGACGGGGCGGGAGAGACACTTGCGGGCCCGGTGACTACCATCCCAGGCCTGCTAATCATATTGAAATTCAGATTTCAATATGCTAATCAGCTCCGTGCCAATTTCTGGCACAGATCTGATTACTATGAAAAAAGGGCCTGGGAGACTTGCCACTAAAGGTGTCCACTAAAGGCCCCCTGCTGTTGTCTCCCAGCCTGGTGCACTTCTCAAGCAGCACAGCGGGCTGGGAGAATCCCGTCCCCCATTTTTCTACATTACATTCCATCTGCCAAATTTTTTGCCCACTCACGTAAACTGTCTATATCCCTCTGTAAACTGTGTCATCCTCACCACTTACCTTCCCACCTATTTTTGTGTCATCTGCAAACTTGTCAAAAGTATGTTCACTTCCTCATCAAAGTCATTAATATATAATGTAAATAAATTGTGGCCCCAGCATGGATCCCTGTGGCATTCCACTAGTAACAGATTGCTATCCTGAAAATTCCCCTCTTTTCCCAACTCTGTATTCTATCAGTTAGCCAATCCTCTATCCATGCTAATATACTACCCCCAATGCCATAGGCTGTTATCTTATTAAGTAGTCTTTTGTATGGTACCTTATTGAATGCTTTTTGGAAATCCAAGTATATTGTATCTACTAGTTCTCCTTCATCTATCTTGCTCATTACTGCCTCCGAGAATTCTAATTTGTCAGGCATGATTTCCCCTTTATTAAGCTATGCTGCGTCTGCTTGATTATATTATGTATTTCTCAATGCTCTGCTATTACATCCTTTTATAATTGACTCTAACATTTTCCCAATGACAGAACTTAAGCTAACTGGTCTATAGTTACTTTGTTTCCCTCCTATTTTGAATAAAGGTGTTACATTGGCAACTTTCCAACCCTTTGGGACTTTTCCAGAATTTAAGGATCCTTGGAAGATTATCACCAATGCATCCACTATCTCTGTAACGACTTCCTTTAACATCCTGGGATGCAACACATCAGATCCAGAGGTCTAATCGGCCTTTAGCCCTTTAGTTTCCCAAGTGCTTTTTCCCCAGTAATTGTTATTGTATTTATTTCCTGCTAGTATTTTTTGAATGTTTTTAGTGTCTTCCACTGTTAAGACTGATGCAAAGTATTTGTTTAACTATTCTGCCACTTCCTGGTTCCCCATTATTATTTTCCCAGTCTCATTCTCCAAGGGGCCTATGTTCCCGTTGGCCTCTCTCTTCCTTTTTATATATATTTGAAGAAGCTCTTACTGTCCGCCTCTATATTGCTAGTTTATCTGCCTCATTACACATTACCAAATCCAAATTAGCCTGATCCCTGGTTGGATCCAGAACATATTGTTCTAGGAAACTGTCCCAAATACATTCTATAAATTTTTCCTCATGGCTACCTCTACCAAGTTGATTTTCCCAATCTACATGAAGATTAAAGTCAACCATGATTCAAGTGCCGCCTTTTTTACATGCCCTTATTATCTCCTGATTTATTTTCCATCCTACCATATTGCTACTGTCTGGGGGCCTAGAGACTACTCCCACCAGTGTATTTTTCCCCTTGTTATTTCTTCTGTGGCTCAAGTCTTACAACTTCAACACTGTTTAAATCCAGTGTGATGACAAGATTACAGCAAAAGAATTTTATGGTGGATTCCTGAACCACTGTTACATAGGGCAGAATTTTTTGGACGACAGATTTTCTGCCCCACCACCTGAAGAGTCGATGGGGAACGCATATCCACTTATCCCCTGATCTACAGCAAACATGATGTGGAGATGCCGGCGTTGGACTAGGGTGAACACAGTGAGAAATCTCACAACACCAGGTTAAAGTCCAACAGGTTTATTTGGTAGCAAATACCATAAGCTTTCGGAGCACTGCTCCTTCATCAGATGGAGTGGAAATGTGCTCTCAAACAGTGCAAACAGACACAAACTCAAGTTGCAGAATACTGATTAGAATGCGAATCCTACAGCCAGCCAGGTCTTAAAGATACAGACAATGTGGGAACATTAAACAATGAGGGAACATTAAACACAAGTTAAAGAGATGTGTATTGTCTCCAGACAGAACAGCTAGTGAGATTCTGCAAGCTTGCCTCCTGGGCTTGCAGAATCTCACTAGCTGTTCTGTCTGGAGACAATACAATCTCTTTAACCTGTGTTTAATGTTCCCTCATTGTTTAATGTTCCCACATTGTCTGTACCTTTAAGACCTGGCTGGCTGTAGGATTCGCATTCTAATCAGTATTCTGCAACTTGAGTTTGTGTCTCTGTGCACTGTTTGAGAGCACATTTCCACTCCATCTGACGAAGGAGCAGTGCTCCGAAAGCTTATGGTATTTGCTACCAAATAAACCTGTTGGACTTTAACCTGGTGTTGTGAGACTTCTTACTGTCTACAGCAAACACTCAGCCATTTAATCCTCCAATGAGCTTTAATTGGCTGGACTTGGGACTTCCACCCCTTGTTCTGGCGGAAGACCTGTATCAAGGAGCTGTCAATCAATCTGATTGACCAGCAGTTCTGTAGTCCAGCAGTGCCAGTGGTAGCAGTGGCCAGGACTGGGACTACAAGTAGTCCACAGATTCAAAATCCCTGATGCCAGGACCAGTTAAGTGTAATGGCGGGGATCTCACGGTGGGGGTGAAGGCCTGGATGGAGAGGCCAGGGAAGAAGAGAACACCCCCAGGGGGCAGATCTTGGGGGGCACCTGATATGGAGGGGCTCATCAGGGAGACGCTACTCCCTCCCATCCAAGGCCCCAAGCAGGCTAACCTGATGGCCTTCTCCCCTCCCTATACCCTTCCCACCAGTGTCAAAATGGAGACTGAGAGGAAATCAGCTCTTAAGTGGCCATTAACTGGCTCATAAATGGGAGGCAAACCCTAGATTTCACCTGCCTCACATAAAATTGCAGACTGGTTGAAGGTGGGCGGGAAAGCAACAGGAAAGCAACCTGGAGAATTTTACAAGCTCCTCCTCCCCCACCCCACCCACCATCTGTAAGCCCTCTGGCAGTGGATTGTAAAATTATATAGAACAGTACAGCACAGAACAGGCCCTTCGGCCCACGATGTTGTGCCGAGCTTTATCTGAAACCAAGATCAAGCTATCCCACTCCCTATCATCCTGGTGTGCTCCATGTGCCTATCCAATAACTGCTTAAATGTTCCTAAAGTGTCTGACTCCACTATCACTGCAGGCAGTCCATTCCACACCCCAACCACTCTCTGCGTAAAGAACCTACCTCTGATATCCTTCCTATATCTCCCACCACGAACCCTATAGTTATGCCCCCTTGTAATAGCTCCATCCACCCGAGGAAATAGTCTTTGAATGTTCACTCTATCTATCCCCTTCATCATTTTATAAACCTCTATTAAGTCTCCTCCGCTCCAGAGAGAACAGCCCTAGCTCCCTCAACCTTTCCTCATAAGGCCTACCCTCCAAACCAGGCAGCATCCTGGTAAATCTCCTCTGCACTCTTTCCAGCGCTTCCACATCCTTCTTATAGTGAGGTGACCAGAACTGCACACAATATTCCAAATGTGATCTCACCAAGGTCCTGTACAGTTGCAGCATAACCCCACGGCTCTTAAACTCCAACCCCCTGTTAATAAAAGCTAACACACTATAGGCCTTCTTCACAGCTCTATCCACTTGAGTGGCAACCTTTAGAGATCTGTGGATATGGACCCCAAGATCTCTCTGTTCCTCCACAGTCTTCAGAACCCTACCTTTGACCCTGTAATCCACATTTAAATTAGTCCTACCAAAATGAATCACCTCACATTTCTCAGGGTTAAACTCCATTTGCCATTTTTCAGCCCAGCTTTGCATCCTATCTATGTCTCTTTGCAGCCTACAACAGCCCTCCACCTCATCCACTACTCCACCAATCTTGGTGTCATCAGCAAATTTACTGATCCACCCTTCAGCCCCCTCCTCTAAGTCATTGATAAAAATCACAAAGAGCAGAGGACCAAGCACTGATCCCTGTGGCACTCTGCTAGCAACCCTCCAATCTGAAAATTTTCCATCCACCACCACCCTCTGTCTTCGATCAGACAGCCAGTTACATATCCAATCGGCCAACTTTCCCTCTATCCCACACCTCCTCACTTTCATCATAAGCCGACCATGGGGGACCTTATCAAACGCCTTACTAAAATCCATGTATATGACATCAACTGCCCTACCTTCGTCAACACACTTAGTTACCTCCTCAAAAAATTCAATCAAATTTGTGAGGCATGACTTGCCCTTCACGAATCCGTGCTGACTATCCCGGATTAATCCACATCTTTCTAAATGGTCGTAAATCCCATCCCTAAGGACCTTTTCCATCAATTTACCAACCACTGAAGTAAGACTAACCGGTCTATAATTACCAGGGTCATTTCTATTCCCTTTCTTAAACAGAGGAACAACATTCGCCATTCTCCAGTCCTCTGGCACCATCCCCGTGGACAGCGAGGACCCAAAGATCAAAGCCAAAAGCTCTGCAATCTCATCCCTTGCCTCCCGAAGAATCCTAGGATATATTTCATCAGGCCCAGGGGACTTATCGACCTTCAGTTTATTCAAAACTGCCAGGACATCCTCCCTCCGAACATCTATTTCCTCCAGCCTATTAGGCTGTAACACCTTCTCTTCCTCAAAAACATGGCCCCTCTCCTTGGTGAACACTGAAGAAAAGTATTCATTCATCACCATAATTCCATAATTCTATTTGCTTCTGTTGGAAGTAAGATCTGATCCTTTTTCCTCTCAGATTTTATGCGTAAAAGACTTTCATTATTAACAATTGATTGTAAATGTGTGACTTAATGCTTTTATCTTTCTGCTTCCACAGATTGAAAAATATCCTATCCAAGCTACAGATCACAGTATTTCCACTAAAGGTATCAATTTTTGACCCTAGAATAAAGTATACACTGTCAGACGTTTCACTGAGACTGTAATTGAGACAACCATATTGAATCATGAATTATGCTTTTACTTGAAATAAAAGCTGTCTTTTTCGTGTGATGGCCACTACCATTGCTTTGCATCAGCAACCATATTGTTGGACTTTATGCCTGTAGAAAATTGGGTTTTAAGGACAAAGCAATTTAAGCACTTTTACATTTCTGATCTTGAATATGTGTTTGTGAAATTAATAATATATGCTTTGGATGTTTGTATGAAATTCTGTTAGCTATTATTTCAATAAATCTATTTAAAATAAATCATCAACCTCAAATTTAATAAGTAAGTCAGTGCTTCTGTTAAGTTAGAGGAAAAACAATTTCAAAGAATGCAGTAATGAGCTTATTAACAACTGCATTTCAACTCCAGTGCTTCCAGGCTTTCTTGTGATATATTTAATGTAGTGAGTTTTTTGCTAATTGCATCCTTGGGCCAACTCCTGAGAGAATAGCCCAGGGTGGTGACCTCTAAAGTTTTCTCTTTTCCTTTCTCTGAGGAGATGTGCAGTCACTACCCCTTGCCCTCCCTGATATCATGGGCAGAGATGAAGAACTGCAGGCAGAATCCAAATATATGAGATGCTAAAGCAACAATAGAATTTAACATAGATTTTTGATTCCTTACAAAGGAGAACCAATCTGAAACCTTCCCCATACAGATGCAGAAGTAACATGCATTGTTGTGTTTTTTTGCTAAATAAATTAATATCTTGGATGTTGTAGGTAAAAATTTATTTTTGGGAAAGAAGCAATTCTAGATAACTAATTTGAAAGAAAGATTTGCAGTTATGTAGCTCCTTTCAAAACATCAGGACATCCCAAAGTGCTTGACAGCCAATAAAGTATTTTTGAAGTATAGTCATTGTTGTAATGTAGGAAATTCAGCAGCTAATTTTCACACAGCAAGCTCCCGTAACAGCAATGTGATGATGGGCCAGACAATCTGTTGTAGTGATCTTAATCAAGGCATAAATCTTGGCCAGGGCACCAGGGGATAATTTCCTTGCTCTTCATTTAAATCATCCAAAGGATTTTTTTATCTCCATCTGAGAGAGTAGCAGGAGCCACGATTTAACATCTAATCTGAAAGACAGTTCAGTACTCCCTCAGTACTTGTCTGGTGTGTCAGAATAGATTTTTGTACTCCAGTCTCTGGAGTATGACTTGAATTGATCAGTGTCACCGCTTGAGCCACAACTGACATATGTTCTGGGAGAACAAAGCCCAGAACAGGTTAATTTATTATCTTGGTCCTAATGGCAACAGTCCTTTTACATCTGAGACCTGTACCGAAAAATGACATGAGTGCTTATGCACTTTCTTCTGGACCGTAAGAGACAATGTGAAATTTATTTATAATAGTTTCAACACAGTTCTCAATAGGTGTTACTCTGCAACACAAAACAACTTGCAATTTTACAGTATTTTTTAAAAATTCATTCTCCAAATGTGGGAGTCACTGATAAAGCCAACATTTATTGCCCCTCGTTGCCTTGAGAAGGCAAGCGTGACCCATTTTTTTGAACTGTTATAATCCATAATTGCTGCAGTGTATGCGTGGACCCATATACGTTAGTGCTTGAGTGGATGTTTGGCTGTAGAGTGGAAATGTTCCATTTCTTAATAAGTTCTCGATTAGGTATTTTAATTTTCTACTCTATTGCTTTTCTTTGGGTCTCTTCATCTAACATGCAACCTGTCACACTATAGTCCAGTGCATAAAAGCTCCAAAAATGTGACACCATGTGCTGTCTGTATTAGAACAATGCAAACATGTGACTCTCAAACATTAAGGAACCGTACCAAAACTGGAGTCAATGGGAATCAGAGGGAAAACTCTCCGCTGGTTGGAGTCATACCTAGCACAGTGTAAGTTGGTTGTGGTTGTTGGAAGTCAGTCATCTCAGCTTCAGGACATCACTGCAGAAATTCCTCAGAGTAGTGTCTTAAGCCCAACCATCTTCAGCAGCTTCATCAATGACCTTCCTTCCATCGTAAGGTCAGAAGTGGGGATGTTCACTGATGATCGCACAATGTTCAGCACCATTCACGACTTCTCAGATGCTGAAATAATCCATGTCCAAACACAGCATGAGCTGGACAATATCTAGGCTTGGGTTGACAAATTTGCGCCATTCAAGTGCCAGGCAATGGCCATCTCCATAAAGAGAGGACCTAAGCATCACCCCTTGACATTCAATAGCATTACCATTGCTGAATCCCCCATTATGAACATCCTGGGGGTTACCATTGACCAGAAACTTAATTGAATAGCCATATAAATACTGTGGCTACAAGAGCAGATCAGAAGTTAGGAATGTAGTGAGTAACTCAACTCCTAACTCCTCAAAGCCTGTCTACCATCTACATGGCAGAAGTCAGGTGTGTGATGAAATACTCTCCCCTTGCCTGGATTAATGCAGCTCCAACATCACTCAAATAGCTGGTACCATCCAAATGAAGCAGCTTGCTTGATTGACATGCCATTCACAAACACTCATTCCCTCTACCACTGGGCATAGTAGAAGCCATCCGTACCACCTACAAGATGCACTGCATGAACTCACCAAGGTTCCTTAAGAAGCACCTTCCAAACCCACAACCACTACCATCTAGAAGGCCAAGGAGATCAGGTACATGGGAAAACCGCTATCTGGAAGTTCCTCTTCAAGCCACTCACCATCCTGACTTGGAAATATATTACTGTTCCTTCACTGTCGCTGGACCAAAATCCTGGAACTCCTGCCCTAACAGCACTCTGGATGCACCTACACCACAAAGACTGCAGTGGTGTTTCTGATCTGGTCCTTAACATCAGCTCACCGCCATCCTCTCAAGGGCCATTAGGCTTCACTAACTAGGGATGCCCTAGTTAGTGAAGCCCACATCGCTTCAATTATTATTTTTTAAAATATCACTTTTTGGTGCCATTTTAGTATCATGCATGTTATCTGGAGAATATTATCACAGGTTTTTCAGATCTCTTAGCTCAGGATATGGCAACTGTTAACCTGGAGCACTTAACTGCAAAGCTTCAAACGGCAGTTAGTGTGACACTACTGTGCCTTTAGGAAATGTATTTTATATGCAGAATACATTTACTAATCCTTTCCATTTAACCAGAGCTGTTTTGTCTGGATTCAGAAGCACTGTATTGTTACTGTAACAACATAATTGATCTTAATTGCTCCAACATTTGTTTAATCTGAACTAATGCAGGGTTCTGTTGTTTTGCTTTGATATTACAGAGTAGTACTTGATTGGATTGATTGATAGGTAGAGTCATGTGACTGGGTACAGCTATGCTTTCACCGAGAATTTAAGGCAATCTGCTTTTGGCATTGTTAGAGAGAGGTTGCTTTTTCTGTATCACTTACTCTGTCTCATATGGGGACTGGAATCTGCCAAGAAATAAACTTTTATCTCTGAGATTCTACTGTTTGGGTGTGGAGCTTTCTCTGGGAGTTTCTTTAGAAGACAGGTGTCTGTCTAGATCACCTTCCAGAAGTGCCAAAAGGCTGGAAATCTAGTACCTAAGTAAGGATCTTTGGTTTCTGTGTCGACTGGTTCTAAAGAAGGGATTCATGTCTGTGGGGGTACTGTTAAATTGGGACAATGGAGATAGCTAGCTGTTAAGAATTATGCTTTGTCATGTTTAAGTATTTTAATTGGTAAAAGTTATGTTAATTCTTTTTATTATATTCTAACTGTGTTCTTAAATAAAGTTTGTTTTGATAAAAGCTTCCTAGTGGGTCACTTGAATCATACCTGGAGTGAAACACCTTATGCTTACCCTTATACTAAAATCAAATGTAAAAATTAGGGTCTAAGCTAACTTCATAAAATATCTTGGAGTTTCTGATCTGGTCCTTAACATCACCTCACCGCCATCCTCTCAAGGGCCATTAGGGATGGATAATAAATGCTGCCCTAGTTAGTGAAGCCCACATCGCTTCAATTATTATTTTTAAAAATATCAATTTTTGGTGCCATTTTAGTACTCATGCATGTTATCTGGAAAGTATTATCACTTCTAAAGAAAGGTCCATTCCCTGTCTCGGCTAACTGAAGTGGAGAGTACTTTATGGTAATTTTAAAAAATTATTGAGCATTGTCATCTATCAATATCTACTAAAGCTCAATTAATATTGCTGACAGGTTTTTCAGATCTCTTAGCTCAAGATATGGCAACTGTTAACCTGGAACATTTAACTGCAAAGCTTCAAACGGCAAGACGGGTAGGAACAAGTTTATTTTTACTTTATTCACTTGCTTGGAGCTTTTACGCAGATTAAGTTTCAAAGTTTAGTAAGTAACATCTGTCCGCAATCACACCTAAGGTCTCATGTATATAGCACCTGCTTCAGCCTCTAAAGTAAGATATTAAAAATTTAGTGGTTTCAAAATGGTAAGATGGCAATGTCAGCTTTGTGAGGAGAATTTTAAAATCACTTATTTAGCACATTAGAGGTTCTTTAGCACTTCAGCATGCTGTAACATAGCAAGAGAGAAGGGAAAATTGATAGGTGGGCACCTTGAACGCTTTCCATGCATTCCTGGATTCAGTGGAGTTTGGGAATCCTATTTGCCTCTTGGATGAGAATAATTAAAAAAGGAAATTGAATATGAGAGGGTTTGAAAAAAGAAATCTCTTGCTTGAGGTAATTTGTAATTTGCGACAGGCTTCCTACTGTTCTTATAAAATTGACAATCACACTCATAAGACAGCTGCCCCAGTTGGGTTATCCTATTATTTTCTAAGATTTTCTTTTCTCTCTTTATCTGCCTGTTCAAAATTTGTCGTTAGCTGCAACAGTTTATTCAAAGATATCTTTTTGTGGCGTATTTCATATCTATTTTCAGTGGAGAACATCCATGACAAGCCTAGGTCAAGCTAACCTTCAGAATTGCACAAAATCCCAAGCATTTGGAGCATTACAAGTGCATCTGCTTTCTGCTGGCCAAGCATAACAGCACTGGATCAGAAAGGATATAAAAGCAATTTTTTAAAGTGCAATCTCTATTCGGCAAGATGCTAGTAAAGGCACATGGTTACAGTTATGAAGGGTGACATGACAAGTTTCACCAGAACCAAATGTTAAAACCGATGGAGTTCATCAAGATTATAAATTATTGTGGAAACATGAATAGAATTATTGAATATTAAGCAGATCGAAGAAACATGCTATCTGGCGAATCAAGTCTGGTTAATTCCCCTGATTAGTGAGAAAGTAATGAGAGGACAAATTAACTTTACAGAGAAGATGGTGAAGATGTGGAATTCTCTTCTACAAACTATTGTTTATGATTTTTTTTGTTTCAAACAGTTGCTTGAAAGAATTGAATAGTAAAAAGTATGATAAGTGAACTGGAAAACTTGATTAAACTAGGTGGTTCATGTCGAGAAAAGCATGGGAGACAAGTGATCTGTGTCTGCCTTGTATCATTCTGAGATTTTATTATTTCTAATTTTTCTTTAGTTTTCTACCCACACATGTCAGGACCATCTACAGCATGGCCAGGTAAAGAAAGAAAAATTATCAAATCATGATAGAAACAGATGTATAATTTATAACTTATTTATTTTATAAGCATCATTGGCAACAAGAAGACACATCAAAACTTTTGTCTTGCCACATATAATATAAAGTAATTATTAACACAGGGCAATGTAGTGGAAGGCATCAAAAGAAAAGGTCATGACTTCTCATGGCTGAGATGAAAGTGCATGAAATTTCTCCATTTCAATACAGACCTCTTGTCGAATAGATTGAAATCAGCATAAAGAGCCCGTCATTAAGTATTATCAAATGAAACTATGATTACTCGGTATGCCTTTTATTTACCTGAACTGTCTTGGAGAATTCCTCTAGTGGTCCAGTGACAGGATGGGAACGGGCCTCTTGCGTTTTTTCAGGTGTGATTTAACCACAGATGACAGTTGTAATTTGAGTTTGTTCGCAACGACTTGAATGCTATGCATATTTTATGACAGAAAAATGCAGTGATCTTATTGCAAACCTGTTGAAAATATGACCTTTGTTTAAAATAAACTCCTAGCTTTCTATTTTTGTTCAAAAATATTCTTCCCATGCTTCAAGCAAGTTTTGTTCTTACTCTACTAACCTCACTGAAATACACTGTAATTGCCATGCAGCCTGAAGAGAAAGACAGTCAACACACTGAAGGAGAATGTTTATCAGATGAAGGTAAAATGAGACATTTCTATGGTTAATTATCATGACTACAAAAGCTGGTGTGATTTGGGCTGAACTACGGGTCAGCCTTATCAAATGTTACTTGATAAACATTACGTTAAAAGTAGAAGCGCAGGTCTTTTTGAACCAGGAACCCTTCATTTTTATTTATGCTGCAGTTGCTTTTTTTCCAGTCTTTTGGTTTGCATATTCATTTCATAAATCTCTTGCATTAAACCAGGGTGCTTGATTTTCCTAATAATTCCCCAGATCAAGTTGTCAAGAGAAATGGGACCCAAAGCTATATGCAAAGTCTCTGCTCCGTTTAAACCGTGGACTTTGGAAATCTGAAATAAAAACAGAAAATGCTGGAAAAACCAACAGGTCTGGCAACATCTGTGGAGAGAGAAACAGAGTTGTCGGGGCCCCTTCCTTCATCCGATTAGCATATTTAAAGTAGTATTTAAATATGCATAGAATGTTCACATCCCAGTGCACAGAATTCACTGGCCTTCGGATGGGGCACAATAACGGCGAGAATCACTACTGGTCTCTACTAGCGGAGATCTGGCACGATGGTCATGTCGGTGGTGGGGGGGCGGGGGGGTGCTCAGGGGCCACTGAAGCCCCTGGGAGGTTTGGGGGCATGGCTGGGCAGTGCCTATTGGGCAGTGGCCACCAGGCAGCCCGGTGGTGCCAGTTGAGCGCCACCAGTGTGCCAGAGACAGTGCTGTAGGGGTGCGGCCTGAGTGCTGAGTGGAGGCCATGACGGGGGGTGGGGGGGGGCGGGTGGAAAGAGAGCTATGCGGGGATGGGTTGGAGTCTGATGGGGAGGGAGGTCGAGCAGGGGTGGATCGTGAAGGTAGTCTTAATGGGGAGCATGTTGAGGGCCTTGAGAGGAGGCATGTCAGGGGTGTTGGGGGGAGGGGGGGATGTTGGGGAACTTGATTGGGGGGCATGTCGCGGGGGTCAGGCAGGTGTACCCACTGAGAGAGCCCAAAGCCTCGATGCAGGTGGTGCATGTCGGTTGGGGGGGTGGGGGGGGGGGGGGGGACATGCCGCCGATGAGAGGGGTCCCGATGTCTGTGAGGAGGGGGGAAGGGATCTCCCAGTGCTCTCTGCAATTGGGACACCCTTGCGAAACAGCGCCTGAGTGCTCAGAAGCTGGGTTCATCATCTTGTTTAGGACTCGCCACCCAGTACCAGCGCAAAACACGCAACACTCAAAAAAGTGACAACTGCAGCACAGTGGCACAGTGGTTAGTACTGCTGCCTCACAGTGCCAGGGACCTGGGATCAATTCCTGGCTTGGGTCACTGTCTGGCACCACCGGGCTGCCTGGTGGCCACTGCCAGGTTGTCTTGTGGCCACTGCTGGGCACAGCCCATTTGCCAGTTAGACTCTGTTCTCACCATGTCTGTGTGGATGTCCTCCGGGTGCTCCGGTTTGCTCCCACAGTCCAAAGACGCACTGGTTAGATGCATTGGCCGTGCTAAATTCTCCCTCAGTGTATCCGAACAGGCGCTGGAGTGTGGCGACTTGGGGATTTTCACAATAACTTCATTACAGTGTGAATGTAAGCCTACTTGTGACTAATAAATAAACTTTTACTTTAAATTTTTAACTGCAGGAGTACTGCGGTGAGAAGTGCCTTGAGAGACCAACATGGATCACTATTATTCTCACCATTATGACACTTGGAAGTTTTTTGGGAGAATTCCACCCAACATTTCAAGTCCTTATGACTCTTCAGTGCTGAAGAGAAGTAGAAATGTGATGGATTTTATACTATACTATCGAAGAGTATATTGTTGTTAACAGGAAGTTGTTAAGGGAAGCACGGTGGCACAGTGATTTGCACTGCCGCCTCACAGCACTATGGACTCGGGTTCAATTCCGGTGTCAGGTCACTGTCTGTGTGGAGTTTGCACATTCTCCGCGTGTCTGCGTGGGTTTTCTCTGGGTGCTCTGGTTTCCTCCCATAGTCCAAAAGATGTGCGGGTTAGGTTGATTGGCCATACTAAATTGCCACTTGGTGTCAGGGGATTAGCAAGGTAAATATGTGGGGTTACGGGGATAGGGCCTGAGTGGGACTATTGTCAATGCAGGCTCGATGGGCAGAAAGGCCTCTTTCTGCACTGTAGGGATTCTATAATTCTAAAATCAACAGTATAAAATCCATCACATCTCTACCTCTCTTCAGCACTGAAAAATAGTCATGCAGACTCAAAAGGTTAACTTTGTTTCTCTCTCCTGGATGCTGCCAGACCTGCTGAGACTTTCCAGCATTTTTTGTTTTTCTTTCTGCTCCCTTTATGTTGCTTCATGATTTCTAGGTTGGATTGGCCCTTTGCAGGTCCAGCAATGGCATGAAGAACAGATAGAAAGGAAACATCACAAATTCGTGCTTTCAGATTTGCAGCTATGAGGTACCCAGATGCATGGGCAACCCGAATGTTGGCACTGGATTAGCGCTTGGATCTCTTAAGCCTTGATATGTATATAGATTTCCAAAATGTGTTTGATAAAGTGCCGCATAACAGGTTTGTCAGCAAAGTTAAAGCCTATGAAATGAAAGAGACTGTGGCAGCATGGATACACAGTTGGCTGAGTGACCGGAAGTAGAGAATTGTGGTGATGTTTTTTCGACTGCACGAAGGTACACACTAGGTTTTGCAAGGGCCAGAGCAAAAGCCACCACTGTTTTTCTTGATGTATATTAATAGTCTAGATTACTTGGGTGTACAGGGCATGATTTCAAAATATGCAGATGACACAAAACTTATGTATTTTTATAAAACGCTAGTTCTGCCTCAAATGGAGCATGTTGAGCAATTCTTGTCAGTGAATTTAGGAAGGCTGTGAAAGCTTTAGTGAGATTTATGAGAATGGTTCCAGGGATGAGGAACTTTGGTTATGTGGATAGATGTGAGAAGCTGGGTTTGTTCTCCTTGAAGGTTGAGAGCAAATTTGACAGAGGTGTTCAAAATCATGACAGCTGGATAGAGTGAACAAGGAAAACTGTTGCATTGGTGGGAGGGATAAGAACCAGAGGACACTGATTTCAGTGCAAGACAAAAGAACCAAAGGTGACGAAGAGAAAAGCTTTATAACACAGCATCTGGAATTGGAATGCATTAGCTGAGTGTGGTGGAGGCAGGGTCATTTGTGGCTTTGAAAAGGAAATTGGATAGTTATTTGAAGATAAAAATATGTGGAGAGACAGGGAAAGAGCAGAGGAGTGGAACTAGCTGAGTTGCTCTTGCAGAGAGGCAGCACAGACAGAAAGGGATCCAGCTTTGACAAAGGGTCGTCTGGACTCAAAACTTCAGCACTTTTCTCTCCTGACAGATGCTGCCAGACCTGCTGAGATTTTCCAGCATTTTCTCTTTTGGTTTCAGATTCCAGCATCTGCAATAATTTGCATTTTTACACAAAGGGCTACATGGCTTCCTGAGCTGTAACCATTCTGTGATTCTATGAAATCCGGATCGATGTGCCAAAGGACCGACTGTTTCCCCAACAAACTCCAAGGATAGCATTTAGGAACTCAGGGGACTGTAGCTGTGTGGTTGTCAGTGGGCCCTACTCGGGAGGCAGATTTCACCAAGGATGCCCCCAGCACATCAAGGATAATAAATATATACATTTCTGAATGGGATCGTGTTTAACAAAATTTGGGTCAGGAAAATCAATCCGACAAAGATTATTTTGATTGCTATCATTGCCACTGATGAGATTTTCTGAAACATTTTTACCATTCCACATTTCCTTTCCTTCATTCCCCTATATGCATTCACAGTCAAGAAACTATAAGTTGTTTGTCAATTTTATTGTTAAACCAATCATAAAATGTGAATGCTAATAAGGTTTCATTCATTAATTTTATTTATTTTAATATCAATGTAATTAATTTTCTCCTTCCATGTTTGATTTTCTCTTGAGCTGCTAGCAGCGTCCTCAGCAAAACTACCCTTAATTGAGCAGCATGGCGATTGCGAACTTATTGGGCAAACTCTTATCAAGAAATGGCAGAGTGTTGTTTCTGGCGAGAAACCGGTCAGTTTTCTCTTCAGATCTCATGACATTCAGTAGGGGGGATATTACCAAAAAGATTCTAAGTGCCAAACGAGCATGAAAACGGGAGAAACTCGCACTGTTTATTTGGGCGACTTAAAAGTCAAATCTTACCACACTCCCACAAAAAAATCTTGACAAATTTGAAATTCGCCAGTAGGGGGAGTGGATGGTGTCTAAATCACCCAAAGGCCAGCTGTTAGCAGCAGAAGGCACCATTGCGCTTGTGCAGATTTCATGCTGTGAGAGCAACAGAAATCTGTCAGTGCCTCTGCTGCTATTGCCAGCCTCCATGGCCTAATCCCAGCCTCCCCCAGCTACCAAAGAGCCTCACAGCTGATTGTGAACCCCCTCCCCCCCCCCACCCATGATCGTGACACTCACTCCCCCCATCGCCCCCCCACGATCACCATTGCAGAATGGGAGCAGATTCCCCCCCCCCCCGACCGATTGCTGTGCAGGATGCGCAGCGGTCCTCCCCTCCCCCACCGAGCACTGTGCAGAGTGTGTAGTGGTCCCCACCGATCACTGTGCAAAGTGTACAGCGGTCGCCCACCCCTCCAAATGTCCCACCTGCAGTCTGGCCAGAGTACCAGGCTGGCACTGTCAGGATGGGCAATGCCAGGGGGCCAGGCGTCTACCAGTGAAGCCATCACGTCATGTCCCCGTTGAGAATCCAAAGAGCTTCTAGAGAATCCAAAGAGCTTCTACAAATACATAAAGGGCAAAAGAGTAACAAGGGAGAAAGTAGGGCCTCTTAAGGATCAACAAGGTCATCTATGTGTGATCCACAAGAGATGGGCGAGATCCTAAATGAATATTTCTCATCAGTATTTACTGTTGAGAAAAGCATGGATGTTAGGGAACTTGGGAAATAAATAGTGATGTCTTGAGAAGTGTACATATTACAGAGAAGGAGGTGCTGGAAGTCTTAAAGCGCATCAAGGTAGATAAATCTGCGGGACCTGATGAGGTATATCCCAGGACGTTGTGGGAGGCTAGGGAGGAAATTGCGGGTCCCCTAGCTGAGATATTTGAATCGTCGATAGTCACGGGTGAGGTGCCTGAAGATTGGAGAGTGGCAAATGTTGTGCCTTTGTTTAAAAAGGGCTGCAGGAAAAAGCCTGGGAACTACAGGCCAGTGAGCCTCACATCTGTGGTGGGTAAATTGTTGGAAGGTATTTTGAGAGACAGGATCTACAGGCATTTAGAGATGCAAGGGCTGATTAAGGACAGTCAGCATGCCTTTGTGAGTGGAAAATCATGTCTCACAAATTTAATTGAGTTTTTGAAGGTAGATGAGGGCAGTGCAGTTGATGTTGTCCACATGGACTTTAGCAAGGCCTTTGACAAGGTACCGCATAGTAGGTTGTTGCATAAGGTTAAATCTCACAGGATCCAGGGTGAGGTATCTAAATGGATACAAAATTGGCTTCTTGACAGAAGCCAGAGGGTGGTTGTAGAGAGTTGTTTTTCAAACTGGAGGCCTGTGATCAGCAATGTGCCTCAAGGATCAGTGCTGGGCCCACTGTTATTTGTCATTTATATTAATGATTTGGATGAGAATATAGGGGGCATGGTTAGTAAGTTTGCAGATGACACCAAGATTGGTGGCATAGTGGACAGTGAAGAAAGTTATCTCCAATTGCAACGGGATCTTGATCAATTGGGCTAGTGGGCTGACGAATGGCAGATGGAGTTTAATTTAGACAAATGCGAGGTGATGCATTTTGGTAGATTGAACCAGGGCAGGACTTACTCAGTTAATGGTAGGGCGCTGGGGAGAGTTACAGAATAAAGAGATCTAGGGGTACATGTTCATAGCTCCTTGAAAGTGGAGTCACAGGTGGACAGAGTGGTGAAGAAGGCATTCGGCATGCTTGGTTTCATCGATCAGAACATTGAATACAGGAGTTGGGACGTCTTGTTGAAGTTGTACAAGACATTGGTGAGGCCACACTTGGAATACTGTGTGCAATTCTGGTCACCCTATTATAGAAAATATATTATTAAACTAGAAAGAGTGCAGAAAAGATTTACTAGGATGCTACCGGGACTTGATGGATTGAGTTATAAGGAGAGGCTGAATAGACTGGGACTTTTTTCTCTGGAGCGTAGGAGGCTGAGAGGTGACCTTATCGAGGTCTATAAAATAATGAGGGGCATAGACAAGGTAGATAGTCAATATCTTTTCCAAAGGTAAGGGAGTCTAAAACTAGAGGGCATAGGTTTAAGGTGAGAGGGGAGAGATACAAAAGTGTCCAGAGGGGCAATTTTTTCACACAGAGGGTGGTGAGTGTCTGGAACAAGCTGCCAGAGGTAGTAGTAGAGGCGGGTACAATTTTATCTTTTAAAAAGCATTTAGATAGTTACATGGGTACGATGGTATAGAGGGATATGGGCCAAATGCAGGCAATTGGGATTAGCTTAGGGGTTTTAGAAAAAAAGGGTGGCATGGACAAGTTGGGCTGAAGGGCCTGTTTCCATGCTGTAAACCTCTATGGCTCTATGACTCTATGTGGGATCATACGTGATCCTCGCCGGACAGAACCTTCCCCAGCAAAGCCAGAGAAGCAAGGGTCCCGGGCTCGCTAAGTACATTCAAATTACAATTTAAATAGATTGAAATAATATATTCAGCCTCGCACCCTTTTCGGGCGTGAGGCTGATCAGACCCTTGCCGGGACTTGAGAAGCTGAGTTACAGAGAGAGATTGAATAGGTTGGGACTTTATTCCCTGGAGCGTAGAAGATTGAGGGGAGATTTGATAGAGGTGTATAAGATTTTGATGGGTATAGATAGAGTGAATGCAAGCAGGCTTTTTCCGCTGAGGCTAGGGGAGAAAAAAACCAGAGGGCATGGGTTAAGGGTGAAAGGAGAAAAGTTTAAAGGGAATATTAGGGGGGGCTTCTTCACGCAGAGAGTGGTGGGAGTGTGGAATGAGCTGCCAGATAAAGTGGTAAATGCGGGGTCACTTTTAACATTTAAGAAAAACTTGGACGGGTTCATGGATGAGAGGGGTGTGGAGGGATATGGTCCAAGTGCAGGTCAGTGGGACTAGGCATAAAATGGTTCGGCACAGACAAGAAGGGCCAAAAGGCCTGTTTCTGAGCTGTAATTTTCTATGATTCTATGCCGGATTTCCAGTGCCAGTAAGATCGCGAGTAGCGCAAACCTGATTTCTTGGCTTTCTCGTGATCTTACCAGCTCATGCAGAGGGATGGGACCTCAACGTACCAGCAAAAGCTGGCTGCACTGGATTGGGGGCATCATGTTTACAGGGTGCCTCAATCAGAACAGCAATAAGGTTCCCCTCTAGCCCACCATAGAGGTCTCAGGGGCTCCTCGCCATCGGAGCTGCGTTCAACTCTGACTCCCCCCTCATGCATGATCAGAGCCAGCACTTAACTCCAACTTCACCCACCCCCCTCTCCCCCCGCACCATCAGAGTTGGCATTCACTCTGACCCCCCACCCCACGATCATCGGCACCTTCCTCCCACAGTTGGAGCCGGTGTTGTAATGCGGCAGGGACTTGATATCGGGCAAGGGGGGCATGTTAATAATCTGGAAATATATTTAAATTAATGTTAATCGGGCATGAACCTGATGATGTCGCCAATGAGGGGCGGGGAAGATCTGAAATCATAGTCTTGCAGGCGAGTTCTGCGACTTCTAGGATCTAGAGCATCTGCCAGCATTCTCACAGACAACAGGATTTAAAGGGTTGTGCTCCTCTGCAAATTTTACACCTGTTAGATACAGTGTCAATATTAAGGCAAGGGCCAGGCAAATCGCCCAGATTTACATGCAGATAGCATTCGCAACCCCCAGAGCCATTTAATGTGGACCACAACTTCTGGATTTCAAGCATACATTGGCTCCCTTGAAGCTATGGTTCCACTGTGGCCTTCAATAGTGGAAGACCATTGGAACTGTTAAGATCCGCCCCCTTGATTTTACCCTCATTTGATTACCACATGTACTAATTTTCCAATCAGATGATGACCAAGAGTTGAAAAGCATGGATTTTTGTTTCTACTGTAACACCTCTAGTGATAAATATAAACTTGATCTCTGAAAGATATTGGTGGAAAACATTTCTTGGGATGGGTTTGAGTGGCTTGGGACCATTTCGCTTCCAGGGCTGACTTTGTGTGGACTATGTTCCTTCCAATCCGTATAGCCATGCAGTGCTTACGATTCCCCATGGAGGGCGCAGACGGTAAATTACCGTCTTTATGTGTGGCCGCACAAAAAAATTTAAAAGAGGCCACACATTGATGGTGGTTGCTATTAACCTGAATGCAGTGTTATAAAGGGGGCGGGGCTGGGGGGGCAAGTAGAATCAAACTTCAGAGAAAGCTAAATAACAACTATTTCCTAAAGCTAATCTCCACTTCTTGGTTACAGATATGAAAGATAGGAACCGATGTACGGATTGTTCAGAAACTACATGTAAACATTCACCGTTGTGCATCTCTCCTCCTTGTATCGGTGACTTGATGAATGATGAAGATTTACTGTACACACTGAGGTTAAAGCTGGATCCATACCACCCAACCATCAAAAACTGGAGGAACTTTGCCAGCAAATGGGGCATGACCTACGATGAACTGTGCTTTTTGGAGCAGAAACAACAAAGTCCCACTCTAGAGTTCTTATTGAGGAACAGTGAACAAACAGTCGCACAGTTGATTGACCTATGCAAGTTTTACAAGAGGGTTGATGTGCTGAAAGTGCTGGAGACATGGGTGGAGAAAGAGTGGCCGAAGCTGTGGCATACAAAATAAAATAAACCTTGAAATAAAAAAATCATATTTTTTCTAGTTGTAATCATTTCACTTATAGTTACTTTTTTCTGTCAATTTGTGTCAAATAGGTGAAGACAGATCTCCCGGAAGTTCTGAATTTTGGACATCTAAGTTTTGGGAAAATATATACAAAGTGATGGAAAAAAATTGAGCAAGCACTAAAATAGTTGAAAGAGCTGTGTGTATTTGTGTATGCCTGCCTCTCAATTCTCTCTACAGTTTAATATTTTCTTGTTCTTCATCATACATTTAAACAACAAGCAATCCATACACACAAGAATATTTTGAAAAGGATGAACAAGGGTTTGGGAAAATGTTTAGATCTTTGTGAAGTAAAACGTAGAGCTCTGCTTTGCAGCTATTTTTTTTAAAAACCAATACCTAAAGTTTGAGTGTACATTTAAACTGCCAAAGACAACTTCTGGCCATACAGAGATGGCAATATAACTTTGAACTGGCTTCTGGGAAATTGGGAGATTTCCTGAATGCCCCCATAAATTATTCCATTGTGTTGTACTTTTTTTCCTTGAAAGTCCAGTGCCTTTTGGGGGATGCCAGTTTACTCCTGAAGACTATCTTGCATAGTAAGACCATGCAATATGAATTTGCCTCTTGGCTACTGAAATATATTCTTCCAATTTTTTTGTCTCAAACCATTTGTACTACAACTAAAAAAAAGTTAATAAGTTTTGCCTGTTATCTAAAACGTATTAATCGGAATATTGCTGATTGGAACTGATTTAGTCATTTGATTTTCAATGAACACTAAGATTGGTGTAATAATATTCCTGCACCAGAGTCTTATTGATTCTTTGAAACTAAAGTTTTCAACAGCAAGCCTCAGTTGCCAGGAAGCACAGTTAAGATCAGAATACCAGATACATTTAAGAAACAGCTAGATGTTGTTATGAAGATGATGGATTTATAATTCTGGAAGGATGTGATCAAGTGGGATTCATTCTAATCTGTGATTTTGTATGCTAATCTGGATGGTCCTATTAATCTTCTTCATTGTACCTTCACCTGACCATCTGTAATAGGAAGACCAGTAAATAATTTTTAGCTTCTCAACAAATTACTTTTTTTGTCTGGAAATAGACTTTATTGCTAACAGATCAGTCAAATACAATATTAAAAGGGTACTAAATTCACAAAGAGATCTGGCATACCCTTTTCTATTGAGTGATGCCTTGTGTCTTTTTATCACAATGACAACACATAAGTAACACTAATGTATCTCAATGAAATTGTCATTGTATTGCATAGTCAGACACCAACAATAAAATGGTTTGCCAATCACCCTTTTGTGAAGGAAGTTCCTTCTTAAATTACTATTACGTGGTTCTTAATTCTCAAACTGAATTCATTTTATCACAAAAGGTTACTTTAATGTGGATGACAGAATGAAACAGTAATTTTAAAGATTAATTTTCAAATACAGATAGTGTCAGTGGCAGACATTCTAAAAGCTAATTTAAATATAGTGTAATATAACATTAATTCAGCGCTCTTTATAACAGTGGTGGGTAACCTGCAGCCTGGGGGTCAGGTGCGGTCCATCAGGGTTCTCAGTGCAGCCCATAGGACATCTTGTTGACTGTTACCCACATAAGGGGTTGCAACATTTCACTGATTTCCGTCCACGTTGTTTTTCTACTGGCATGACTGAGGTGATACGCACATAAAGCAACAGCAAGTGAAGTGAGGTGCGTACTGATTGCACATTACAGTGACTGTGACTCATGCACTCCCTCTGCATCCAAAGTGTAAATATTTTTGTTTTAACCATTTGATGTTAATAGCTTTATTATATAAATGATTAAGCATTTTTCAGAACTCGTTATGAAATATTCAGCGTGTATTAAATGTATTTCATCTTATCAATGGGAACAAGGTTAGTGCACATGCCCGATTTCAATCTTTCAGTCCACTGTGATGAAGGAGGGCCACTCATGCAGCCCACTCACTGGTCTAGGTTGCCTACCACTGCTTTATAACTTGTTCATGCTGTTATACCAAACAAATTAAACCTTGGGCAGACCCAAATGGAGAGTGTTTGCAAATGTAGGCCAAAATATACAAATGTTCTATTTGTGCTTTGTAAGGAAAGTGTTTAGGATGAGATTTAGGTTAGCTGCCATGAAGCATTTACCTCGGAGACAAATTATAGATATAAAAGATGCTTGACCTTTATAAAAAACTGAATCTGGATCAGGCATCAGTGGTAATGTATGAATTTATCCTATTCTTCTCTCCTAAATATGCGGACTTATGCTGTGTATGCTCTACCCTCTTATCTCCAGCAAATGCCCATTCTTTACATGTAGGGCTAGACAGACATTAGGAAACTATCCAACTGTGGGAGCATTATGGTTTGTGTCTACTACAATCAATTCTTGATTTTCATACCTGTGATGATATAGCTAGTAGATACTTGAGTCTAGTCAATAATGTGAACCCAACTGATTTTTTGCCTCCAGCAAACTGCAGCACCTGTAATACTACTGAATCTGAGATCAGCAGAGTGGAGCTTGTACCTAGAACATTCCTGGTCTGCATGACTCAGTACATACAGTGGATAAGCACATTTGCCATAACTGGGTGCTACATTCTGATCATTTACTTTCATGTGTGTTTAATTGCCATGTAAAAGATGAATTTAGATGTGGCCATAGTCTAAATTTAAGATCTGACACTTGAATCCAGCATAAGCAGGATGGCTGCAAATATCCCTGCGTGCTAGTCGTGATGGGAGGTCTTGTGGCTCTGGGTAACATTGCTGCCTCATTTTCAGTTTATATATGTCACTATATGCTACTGACGATCTGCTTGATGCACGCCATAATTCTCATATTCTCAGAAGGATTTCTACAAAATCATAAAGTAATGACTGAGCTCTCATTTTTCTGAAGAAAAAAATACTTTATATTATCTACTTTGAGAATGTACAGCAAAGGAGCAGACAGCGCGTGTTAAAAGTTTGAGTCACAACAGCTGATAATCAAAGGGACCTATTTCTAACTAATTATCCCAACAGTGTTTACTATCGTATTTCTACAGATACATCAATTATATGGTTAAGTCAATAAAAATGGAATATTTCATATTGGAAGGAAACAATAACATTGAATACAGAAGAATAACCATTGAGGTTACCCACTTTAGGCCTCTTGTAAGACTGTACATTAACCATTCAAAATGTATCCGTAAAGCCTCCTCATAAAATTTTTAATTCTCAAAATATTAAAGAGTCAGAATATTTTACAAATTGATTTTGACTTAAAAATTATGAAAATCTATACAATCCTGAGTTTTATATTACCATTTAAGTAAATATACTTAGCATATCTGAATATGTTACCAATTGTGTTCTGTTATAGTAATTTCTGTTACGTGTAAGTTTTGATGAAGCAAAGCTTTTAACCAACCTGATTTAGCTGAATATGAGGCATGTATATCATTTTAAAGTATAAGAGGTATTAAGATCAATTACAAGATCTCAGGAGTTATCAGAGCTAAAATATGTTTTCAAGGACTACCTAGGTATAAAGGCATTACCCTTGCATTGTTTTGTGAGGACTCTCTGAATTATTTTAATGCTTAGTCTTTTTAATATCAACATATTTTTGTGGCATTCCTTGGAAGAAGTCCTGATCGCCAAATGTAATGCCCATTTATATGTATTAGTTGGTAATAGAATATCATTGCAAAGAGTACAAAGCTTTTCTTCATGCTGTATATTTAAGGTACATAAGCAAAATGCTTTCATTGAAGTCCTGAGCTGACGGCAGGTGTCTTAGATGATTGTCCACAACAAACTCAATATTCCAGACTGATCCCTTACTGTGTTATATTCTTCATTTTTAGCTTTGTTTTTCCTCAACTTGAATGAGAAAATATAAATTGCTTGTTACATTATTGTCACGTTTACATCAAAGATTCTGCGTATTTAGATTGAGTTGAAGGAGTTGTATATTTGTTATTGATATAGATATAGAACATGCATCATAACTTAATGCCAGTTGTGCAAGTCTTCAGTCTTTAGAGACAGCGAGCTCAAGTTCTGGGAACTTTGATGTAAATGTCCCAGAAGAAGATGCTTCCTTGGCCTTTGTAAAGTCTACTGATCCCTTTGATTTGTGACTGAAGTTAAAGAAATTTGGAAATTTGAACTTCCCTTTTTTACTCTCAGCAGCATCAGTGACATGAAGAGTACTGGAAGTTTTTCCTTTTAAATTAGAGTCACTTTTTGGTACTGTAGATATGTCATCAAGATCAGATAAAGATGGTGCTCTGATTTTAAAAGTTTCCCTTGAAAATGTATTTTGCGTGTTAATATTCTCATCATTACCTACATTTAATCTGGGAGCATTCACTTGAGCATAGAGGTTTGGAGTGCTCACATCCACACCAACTTCTCGAAAATCACCATGCAGATTCGGTGAATTAACATCAACCTTTGCATCTTTTATGTCTATGTTGGGGCCTTTCAATTTTCTTGCCTGAGCTCCTCCACCAGGCATGTGAATGCCTGCATCTCCTCTTACATTGTGTGTTGGTAGATTGATATCCACATCTGGAATGGAAACATTTCCTGGAGACATGTTAAGTGAAGGCTTATTTAAACTTGGGCCTTTGACTTTTGCATCAGGTATTTCAAGGTTCATGCCAGGCATATCAAAATCTCCACTAACTGCAGGTTTTTTCAAGTCTATTCCAGCAGATCCCATTGCTGTTTTAATTTCTGGAGCTGATATATCAGCCGTTGGAACTTGAACATTACCACCTAAACTCACACTTGATCCTTCAATTCCTGACATTCCTAAATTAGGTTTAGTGAATTTTGGGAACTTCAACTTTCGTTTATTAAGTTCTGCATCTGGGATGTTTGCATCTATATCCACTTTTGGAAGATTTAGGTCAACATTTGGAGTCTCATAATTCCCCTTAACCTTTGGAACAGACACATTAACATCAGGTACATCTACTGAACCATCGAGATCCACATCTGGTCCTTTTGGCCCTGAAATTCCAAAGGACGGCAATTCCAATTTTGGCATTTTCCATTTGCCTTTTGCTTCAGGAACATCAACATTTGGAGCATTGACATCAATATTCGGGCCTTTCATATCTAGGCTTGGGCCTCTGATATCCCCCTGAAGATCAGGAGCAGAAAGGCCCACCTGACCTTTGGGCATCTTCAGTCCTTTATCTTTACTTGACAATTTACTGCTTGGCAATTTAAATCCTGGTAATTTGAAATTTCCACCTTTAAGTTCTGCATCTGGGATGTTTGCATCTATATCTCCTTTTGGAAGATTTAGGTCAACATTTGGAACATCAAAATCTCCCTTAACATCAGGGACAGACAGATCAACACCTGGCGCTTTTACTGAACCATCAAGATCCACATCTGGTTTTTTTGGCCCTGAAAATCCAAAGGACGGCAATTCCAATTTTGGCATTTTCCATTTGCCTTTTGTTTCAGGAATATCAACACTTCCTTTTAGACCTCCAATATCAACATCTGGAGCCTTTATATCCGTCTTCAAATCTGGTGCAGATGCATTGAGTTTGGGCCCTTCTGGTTTGTTTCCAGAAATTGAAAACATAGGCTTTTTAAATTTTGGGAACTTAATCTTTCCTTCTGTACCAAAGCCATCAACGTTCGGAGCATTTGTATCAAGGTTTGGACTTTTCACATCAGCTTGTATTTTTGGAGCAGCAAGATCTATATTTGCTGTTGGTAGATTGGCGTCCACATCTGGGATGGAAACACCTTTTCCTGACATATTAAGTGAAGGGATCTTAATCCCTGGGCTTTTAAGTTTTACATCAGGAACGTCAAGGTTCATGTCAGGCATATCATAGCCTGCACCAATTGTCGGTTTACCGAGATCCATACCGGCACTCCCAAACCCGGTTTTAATTTCTGGAGCTGATATATCAGCCTTGGGAAGTTTTACTTTACCATCTAAATTCACATTAGATCCTTCAAGTCCTGAAACTTCCAAACTTGGCTTCTTGAGCTTTGGTACCTTCAACTGTGCATCAACATCACTTGTCACAGTTGGTGCATTCAAATTAAGCTTCGCGTCTGGCCCTGACAAATTTGGCAAGTTAAATCCTGGTAATTTGAAATTTCCTCCTTTAAGTTCTGCATCGGGGATGTTTGTATCTATATCTCCTTTTGGGAGATTTAGATCAACATTTGGTGCTGCAAAATTCCCTTTGATATTTGGCGCAGACACATCAACATTAGGTCCTCTTACTGAACCATCGAGATCCACATCTGGTCCTTTTGGCCCCGAAATTCCAAAGGACGGCATTTCCAATTTTGGCATTTTCCATTTGCCTTTTGCTTCAGGAACATCAACACTTGGAGCATTGACATCAATATTCGGGCCTTTCATATTTAAGCTTGGGCCTCTAATATCCCCCTGAAGATCTGGAGCAGGAAGGTCCACCTGACCTTTGGGCATCTTCAGTCCTTGATCATTACTTGACAATGATGATTTACCACCTGGCAATTTAAATCCTGGTAATTTGAAATTTCCTCCTCTAAGTTCTGCATCTGGGATGTTTGCATCTATATCTCCTTTTGGGAGATTTAGATCAACATTTGGCGCTGCAAAATTCCCTTTGATGTTTGGCGCAGACACATCAACATTAGGTCCTCTTACTGAACCATCAAGATCCACATCTGGTCCTTTTGGCCCCGAAATTCCAAAGGACGGCAATTCCAATTTTGGCATTTTCCATTTGCCTTTTGCTTCAGGAACATCAACACTTGGAGCCTTGACATCAATATTTGGGCCTTTCATATTTCGGCTTGGACCTCTGATATCCCCCTGAAGATCAGGAGCAGGAAGGTCCACCTGACCTTTGGGCATCTTCAGTCCCTTACCTTTACTTGACAATGATAATTTACCACTTGGCAATTTAAATCCTGGTAATTTGAAATTTCCTCCTCCAAGTTCTGCATCTGGGATGTTTGTATCTATATCTCCTTTTGGAAGATTTATGTCAACATTTGGCGCTGCAAAATTCCCTTTGGTGTTTGGCACAGATACATCAACATTAGGTCCTCTTACTGAACCATCAAGATCCACATCTGGTCCTTTTGGCCCTGAAATTCCAAAGGATGGCATTTCCAATTTTGGCATTTTCCATTTGCCTTTTGCTTCAGGAACATCAACACTTGGAGCATTGACATCAATATTCGGGCCTTTCATATTTAAGCTTGGGCCTCTAATATCCCCCTGAAGATCAGGAGCAGAAAGGCCCACCTGACCTTTGGGCATCTTCAGACCTTGATCATTACTTGACAATGATGATTTACCACTTGGCAATTTAAATCCTGGTAATTTGAAATTTCCTCCTCTAAGTTCTGCATCTGGGATGTTTGCATCTATATCTCCTTTTGGAAGATTTAGATCAACATTTGGAACATCGAAATCTCCCTTAACATCAGGGACAGACAGATCAACACCTGGCGCTTTTACTGAACCATCAAGATCTACATCTGGTTTTTTTGGCCCTGAAAATCCAAAGGACGGCATTTCCAATTTTCGCATTTTCCATTTGCCTTTTGCTTCAGGAACATCAACACTTCCTTTTAGGCCTCCAATATCAACATCTGGAGCTTTTATATCCGTCTTCAAATCTGGTGTAGATGCATCCAGTTTGGGCCCTTCCAGTTTGTTTCCAGAAATTGAAAATGTAGACTTTTTAAATTTTGGGAACTTAATCTTTCCTTCTGTACCAAAGCCATCAATGTTCGGAGCATTTGTATCAATGTTTGGACTTTTCACATCAGCATGTATTTTTGGAGCAGCGAGATCTATATTTGCTGTTGGTAGATTGGCGTCCACATCTGGGATGGAAACACCTTTTCCTGACATATTAAGTGAAGGCATCTTAATCCCTGGGCTTTTAAGTTTTACATCAGGAACGTCAAGGTTCATGTCAGGCATATCATAATCTGCACCAATTGTCGGTTTATCAAGGTCCATACCGGCACTCCCAAACCCGGTTTTAATTTCTGGAGCTGATATATCAGCCTTGGGAAGTTTTACTTTACCATCTAAATTCACATTAGGTCCTTCAAGTCCTGAAACTTCCAAACTTGGTTTCTTGAGCTTTGGTACCTTCAACTGTGCATCAACATCACTTGTCACAGTTGGTGCATTCAAATTAAGCTTCGCATCTGGCCCTGACAAATTCGGCAAGTGAAATTTAGGCATTTTCAATCTTCGTTTATTAAATTCCGCATCTGGGATGTTTGCATCTATATCTCCTTTTGGAAGATTTAGATCAACATTTGGAGCTGCAAAATTCCCTTTGATATTTGGTGCAGACACATCAACATTAGGTCCTCTTACTGAACCATCGAGATCCACATCTGGTCCTTTTGGCCCTGAAATTCCAAAGGACGGCATTTCTAATTTTGGCATTTTCCATTTGCCTTTTGCTTCAGGAACATTAACACTTGGAGCATTGACATCAATATTCGGGCCTTTCATATCTAGGCTTGGGCCTCTGATATCCCCCTGAAGATCAGGAGCAGAAAGGTCCACCTGACCTTTCGGCATCTTCAGTTCTTTATCATTACTTGACAATGATAATTTACCACTTGGCAAGTTGAATTTTGGCATTTTGAATTTTTGTTTATTAAGTTCTGCATCTGGGATGTTTGCATCTATATCTCCTTTTGGAAGATTTAGATCAACATTTGGCACAGCAAAATTCCCTTTGATCTTTGGTGCAGACATATCAACATTAGGTCCTCTTACTGAACCATCAAGATCCACATCTGGTCCTTTTGGTCCTGAAATTCCAAAGGATGGGATTTGCAATTTTGGCATTTTCCAATTTGCTTGTGTTCCAGGGACATTCGCTTCGCCAATATCAATATCAGGAGATTTTATACCTGCCTTTGACTCAGGTACAGACACATCCATTTTGGCTCCTGGAATTGAAAATGATGGTTTTTGAAAGCTTGGAGACTTTATATTCCCTTCAATGTTAGCACCATTCAACCTCGGAGTATCTATGTCAAGACTTGGACCTTTGATATCAGCTTCGATTTTCGGAGCAGTGAGATCTATATTTGTTGGTAGTTTAAGGTCAACATCTGAAATGGAAATGTTTGATAGAGCCATGTTAATAAAATACATTATAACTGGTTTCTTTTTAACTTTGCATGTGGAACTTCGAGGTCCATATTATTCATATCATAATTTGTATCAATCATGATTTTTAATTAATGTCTGCTTTTAAAAATCCTATCCCTCCTTTACTGTCTGGAGCTTGTATATCAGCTGCAGGAAATTTTGCAAACTGTCCAAATACACATTAATTCCTTCTGTTCCTGAAATTCCAAAATGTGACTTTCTAAAATTTGGAACCTCCAATCTCGCATCTGTCCCATGACTTGAGCATTAATGCCCTTGTATTACCCCTTGATAATAATTTTGAGATATTTAATATTAGGGACCTTAAATTTGTGGTGGTTTTTTGGTAAAGTGAGTCTCCTGTCCCGTTGCGGTATTTTTGCGGGAGAATCCTGTGGCGGCCAATTCACAGGGTTTGCTCAAGTGTTCATGCCTCGCTTACATCTCCCAGCGCCGGATTTATGGTGGCGTCTGCTCAATGCCAAAATGTCAGTCCAGTTCAATTCTTTATTGACTTTTCAGTTGATACAACTGCATGGGTTTGTTAGACCATTTCAGAGGCCATTTAAGGGTCAACCGTATTGCTGTGGATCTGGTGTCACATGTAAGCCAGACCAGGGAAGGATGGCAGATTTTCTTCCCCGAAGGACAGTAGTGAACCAGATGACAATCGACAATGGTTTTATAGTCATCTTTACTGAGTCTAATTTTTAATTCCAGATTTCTTAATTGAATTCAATATTATGAAAGGAATGTAATGTGAGCTCCAGCTACATGAGTTTGGCATTTAAACCATTTGTACCATTAATGTCAAAGCTAGACAAATCTATAGTTGGTATTTTGGATATCTAAGTATAGATATTACCTTTAGATGCCTCCAGGTTCATGTCAATATCAGAAAATAGCCTGGGCCCCTTTATGCCAAATGAAGACATTTTATTTTTTCCATTGATATCTATATCTGGGCCATCGATACTCAGGTCTGGCTTTGTTGGTTTAAGGTGTGGCTTAATCTTGTTATTGTACAGTTTTAAGTAGGCCTGATCATCAGATCCCTACAAAGAAAAAAAAAGTAATGTAAGTATATGCAACTGATTTCATCAATGTGCAAGCACATTATACATATGATTAAAAAAAAGGAGCAGGAGTAGGCCATTCAGCCCTTTGAGCCTGCTGATTCGATTAGATAGTGAGATCATGGTTGATTGGATTGTGGCCTTAACTCTATTTTCCTGCCTGCCTCTCAAAAACCTTGATTCCCGTGAACATCAAAGGTCTAACTCTGCCTTGAATATACAACAAAGCTGCATTCCTGAATGTGCAACTTTAAGTGAAACAATATTAATTGAATCAGACTTTCCCATAAGACCAATGAAAAAACTGTACTTAGATTCTGTCGGACTTTTCTCCTCAGTAAAAAAATATATCTTGCAAGTTGAAATGCAGTACATTGCTAAATTCATAAATGTACTCACTTTTAAACTAAAATAAATTTGAAAATATAAAAGTAATATGGTCTTTGTGCTTTCCTCCTACACACTGGGCCCGATTTTATCATTTTCATTCTAAGTGCCGAATCTGGGCATAGTACAGATCCGACTTGGAGATCTGCTTTCAGGCGCCCCCATACGCTCTCTGCCATGTCCAGTCCGATTCACGCTGTGGGCAGGGCTTAGCACGGCCGAAACGATCGGAGCTCTGAACTGCGCATGCGCAGTTAGAAACAAATTTGAAAAAGCGCGCCCGTGTCGGATTGCTCCTGTGCCACAGAAAGTGGAGAAAGCGGCTCGGGAGCGAAAAGCTGGACCGAGGGTGTATCTTGGGGGTGGGGGGGTGCAGATGGATCTCTGGTGGGGGGCAGGGGGGTCCGCTGCCACTCTGCGGGCGATCGGCGGAGGGGGGGGGGGGGGAGGGGGAAGGGGTGGCAATCGGTCTGGGTAGTGGTGAGGGGTGGATAAGGGGGACACACACATCACTGTCCGATCGCCACCCTGCCCCCTCTCCCCCCACCGATCGCCCGCAGAGTGGCAGCAGACCCCCCTGTCCCCCACCACAGATCCATTTGTCCCCCCCCGCCAGAGATCCATCTGCCCCCCCCCACCAGAGATCCATCTGCCCCCCCCCCCCCCCCCACCAGAGATACATCTTACCCGCCTCCCTCCTCCCCCCGCCCAAGACAACGATCTGGCCTCACTCCCCCCCCAGAGAATGGTCTGGCTCACTCCCCCCCCCCCATACAATGATCTGGCTCACTCCCCCCCCCCCCCCAGACGATGATCTGGCCTCACTCCCCCCCCCCCCGCCCCCCAACAACGAACTTGCCTCACTTCCCCCCCCCCCCCCAAGAGAATGGTCTGGCCTCACTCCCCCTCCCCTCCAGAGGAACATCTGACCCACCTCCCCGCCCCCACACCACCAGACAATGATCAGCCCTCCCCCCACCATCAGACAACCATCAGCCCTCCCCCCCCCGCCAGAGATACATCTGACCCGCCTCCTCCTCCCCCCCTCAACCAGACAACGATCTGACCTCACTCCCCTCCTCCCACCCCAACCAGAGAATGATCTGACACCATCAGACAACGATCAGCCCTCCCCCCCCCGCCAGAGATACATCTGACCCGCCTCCCTCCTCCCCCCCTCCACTGCTCTGAGCCAGAGAGCCGTTGGAAGCTCTGAACCCGCTCTTCAGAGGCTGGAGCACCCGACTCAGACTTTTATTTAGCAGGTCCGTTACGGCACGATTCCGGATCGGCAAACGCGGTGGTAAAGGGGGAAATGCTGATAAAGTTGGGCGGGTAGTTCATTAATTCAATTTAAATGCATGCAAATGCATTTAAATCGTCATTTCGCCCATTTTGGGCGCAAATCAATTCACCACCATTCCCGGGTTTCGGTAAAATGGCGATCTGCGCGGATGCGGGTACAGATCGCGATAAAGGCCTCACACCCGACTTTACCATGATTTCGCGCTGAAAACGGGCGCAAATTGTTGGTAAAATCGGGCCCACTGTCTCTCCACACCAATCCTCCTGCTCCCCTGCCCCTCCTGCTCCACTGCCCCTCCTTGGTTGGGGGTCAGTGATTGGGGGATTGTCAAAAGGGATGGTAGGCAAGAGGGAGGGTCACATGACCCTATGTCACACCCATAGAACCATAAAATCCTTACAGTGCAGAAAGAGGTCATTCAGCACATTGAGTCTGCACCGACTCTCTGAAAATGCATCCGACCCTGGCCCTCCCCTAGGTGCCCTATCTCTGTTTCCCTGTACATTTACCATGGCTAATCCACCTAACCAACAAATCTGCGGACACTAAGAGGCAATCCACCTAATCTGCACATCCACCATCATGGCCAATCCACCTACCCTGCACACCTTTAGACCGTGGGAGAAAACCGGAGCACCCGGAGAAAACCCACGAAGGCACGGTGGGGGGGGGGGGGGGGGGTGGCGGGCAGAATTTTCTCAAAACAATACTGTGTTGAACATGTAAAACATGTCATCAAAATCGTAATCAGCCTCGAGGCTGATTTCGCCAGCAAAACAGGACCGGCAAGATTGCGAGAGGCGAGAAACCGGTTACAAACTTGATTTTGCGCCTCTCACCCTATCTTACTGCTTGCCTCATTGATCAACCAGCGTGGCGAGCTGGTAAGATCACGCTCGGGGAGATTGTGCAAACCAGTTCCATTAGTAAGGAGATCTCTTAACAGTATGCTAGGTGCAGTCTCATCAATATCCCTGTACAATTGTTACCTTTCTAATTACATGCTAACTTGTAATTCACGTATAAGGACACTTTAAAATGCTCCAGTATGGAGAAATTTAAGGCCAGAAGTCTCCGGCTGTTCGTTAGTGGTGGATTCTCTGGTCTCATCGGCAGCACAACCCTGCCACAAGTTTCTTGGCATTGTGGGTGGCTATAATAGGAAATCCCATTGACAGCGGCAGGACCAGACAATCCTGCCACTGGCAAATGGCGTGCCACCTCTCGCTGCCGAGAAACCTGCTGATGCGGAGCCAGAGAATTCCTGCTATAGCTCGGGATTCTCTGGCGGCGCGCATCCCAAGACCGGAAATCCCGCCCGAGCTCAACGGACCTTGAATGGTCTGCCGAATTTTCTGTCTCACCCGCTGCGACTCCTGCTGTGGTGGGCGAGATGGGAAAAGTTCAGTCATAGTCTTCCTCTGTTTAAATAGTTTACTACTTTTCTATTCTTGTTACCAAATGAACGACCACACATTTTTCCACATTATCCTCCATGGGCCAAATATTTTGCCTACTCACAAAACCTATCTATTTGTAGACTTTGTACCCTCCTTGCCTTTGTCGTGTCAGCAAGTTAGGCTACAATGCAGTTCATCCAACTCATTAATATAAATAGTAAATAGTTGAGGTCCCACCATTGATCCCTGTGGCATTCTACTGGTTTGTTAACCTGAAAATTACAATTTTATCCCAACTCTCTGTTTCCTATTAGTTAACTAATCCTCCCACCCCATCTATGCCTGCCCCCCCCCCCCCTCCTAACCAGTCTACTCAGAACTCCTTGTGACAGACCATTCCCACAAGGTCAGCAGAAATGCTTTAGGAACATCCTCAGATCATCCTTCAAGAGGTCAAATAACTCTGCCTAATCATGGAAATCTCAGGCCCGTGACTGACCAAAATGAAGAAGGCTCATCCAGAAAGGCAAGAGACTTTTGGGTATGTGCAAAGTTGACGTTGAGACCTCAGAGGGAATTGCACAAGCCTCCAAACAACCCATCAAGTTGCACCCGTTTTCGGGCGCGAAAACTTGATAAAGTCGGGTGTGAGGCAAGTAGCGCGATCTGCGCCCGTCTACACACCGGTTCCCCCTTTACCAAGGCCCAAAAATGGCCGCGATCGGGACTGCGCCTGAAACGGGAGCAACGGCCTTTTAAATTGACCTTAATGGGCTGCACGCCCAACTTTACTGGCACTTCCTCCTTTCAGTTTCAGAACCCAGATGAACTGAATATACAGGAATAAAAAATACTTTTTTTTTTACCATGCCAGGAGAGCTGAATCTGAAATCTGGACTCATGAGTTCTTCATCTGCATTCAGTTTTAGACTTGTTTTGTATGGTTCTGAATATTTTAGTATTTTGCTGACCTCTTTACTGTCTAGATTGTCGAAATGTATTGTCACTGCATTCAGCTGATCACCTACAAGATAACAAAGATACATTTTTAATTTTACTTAATATAGCAACATATACCACAGGCTTTCAGATAATAAAATCTGTCACAATAAAATTTGTCCAACAGTTGAATATGGAAATAAACGCCAGCAAATATATCATAAACATCAAGACATGTTTTATTCAAAATTTTGCATAAGTGGCTAGGGTATCAAATTGTCATATAACCTGAGGGGCTAACTAACACTTTAATTTACTTTGATATTCAGAAGGCGTTTCCATCTGTGGATCTGAGAAAAGATTAAAGCTCGTGCAACAACTGGAAGTTTAATTAGTTTGATTGAAAATTTGCTTAATAATGGAAAGCAGAAGGTGAACATAAATCGAAAAACTCTGCCATGGAAGAGTACAGAAATTCCTCACTTGATTTTGCAGTTGCATTCCTAAAAATTGCAACTTTAAGCGAAGCAACTTTAAATGAATCAGATTTTCTCATTGCAACCAATATAAAAGATGTAATTAGATTCCAGAGGACTTCTCCTATCAGAAAAAAGAATTGAAATATTACGTGTTCTAAATTAAAATAATGTACATTCTGAAATTCCTATACCTATATTCAGAGGATGGAAGCGGGCTGGTGAATGGGAGAGAACCAGGAGCTGGGGAAACATAGAAACATAGAGAATAGAAGCAGGAGTAGGCCATTTGGCCCTTCGAGCTTGCTCCACCATTCTTGATGATCATGGCTGATCATCCAACTCAGTAACCTGTTCCTGCTCCCCCCCCCCAACCCGTATCCTTTGATCCCTTTAGCCCCAAGAGCTATGCCTAACACCTTCTTGAAGACCAAGGAATCGGCGAAAGCCAGGAGCTGGCAAGTGGGGGTGAGCCTGGGAGAAACAGCAAGTAAAAGAGAGAGTCAGGATGGGGAGAGAGCCGGCGACTGGGTGGGGGAATCAGCAGGCAGAAGAGAGAATCGGGGAGGGGGAGAGTGTCAGCAAGAGGGAGAGAGCCAGGAGAGAGTGGAAGAATCGGGGAGATAGAGAAGCCATACCAAAATGGCATTGATCAGATCATGCATGTTATGCAAGTCCTGGCGTGAAATGTGCTAATGTGGAAATCTCAACGTTAAGTGCACACAACAGTCCCAATATATCTGCAAGATTAAAGCAGAACCATAATAAAAGGGGCAACTTAAAACAGTGACTCATAGTAATTAAAAAATAAGGAGGAGACTTTGAATGAATTTGCTAGATTTTTGGATACCTATACTTCCTTTGAGCTGAAGCGAACAGAATACTATAACAAGATTTGGAGAGTGTTGAAAATTAATTTTAAGACTGTGCATTTTTCTTGCAGATGAGTCACTGTAGAAAGTAAGTCTGTGCACTGTTGGAGAACAGATATCCACTCCATCTGACGAAGGAGCTGTGCTCCGAAAGCTTATGGTATTTGCTACCAAATAAACCTGTTGGACTTTAACCTGGTGTTGTGAGACTTCTTACCTAGAAAATAAGGAACAGGGGCCTAAATGGAGACACAACCTAGATATTAAGAAGAAAAGGTTCTGGCAATCCTTCACACAAACCCTGCCCAAGAATTTTGGCGATAGAAGTGGGAACACAGTCAGTTTGAGGTGACATCCTGTATGTCTGCAGAATTCCTAAATATCAAGCGGTGAGAAACGGCAGTGGGAGATCAAATGCAACCTTTGTGACTCCTGTCTTTCCAGAAGCTGAAAGCAGCATTTAGGAGGAGGGTGAACAGCAAAATTTTACTCCTGGCAATGCTGGTGGCCGCTCATCTATTCCCTCATTCATTTCCTATCTCTTGCACTCACATTGCCAGAGACGCACACATGGGGCAATTAAATAAACAAATGAGAATTTGATATTGGGTAAGAGATGGAAGGCAGGGAAGCAGTTGTAGATTGAAACCTGATGTTGCTGGGAAGAGGTTTAGGAAACGTCAGCTCCTTTCTTCTTCTTTGCAGAGTTAGATCTCAGGCATCCTGCCACGAAAGTAAGGATGCTAGCAGAGCACATGTGGAGGCACGCAGCAAACTCTCAGAAGATCGACAGCATTTGGCTGGGATTGACTCGAATATTATATTGTACAGCACCATTCCGAGAATGATTCACATGAATGCAGCATAGCTTGGAGCACCTGGCGGCTACAGGGACATCTGCAAACATTCCACTGTTGGTGAAGGCCTCCAAGCCAATCATTGATTCCAGTTTGGTAAAGTTGACTGCATGCCTTAGGCATAAATCTCTCCAAACCAACCCTATCAGATTCTGTAGTATCCAGGGCAACACTTCAGGCTTGAATGGTATCGAGAGCTAGCTGTCATGGAATTAGAGGGCAAGTTTTGACTTGGTGCAATAATGTAAAATGAATCAGCAGCCCATTCTACATCTTTCCATTTTTATTGCCACTTGTCAAAATCTACCCTGAAGTGTCTTGGATGAGGTCATAAGGTCGGTTCTTCCATCGGATCTCTTACACCTATTTTCTTTGCTCCTACCAGTGGGATTACAGGAGTGTACACAGAATGAGATTGCCTTTTCTCAATACGACAGCAAAGGAAGACATTATGAACAGTTCCCCCAGATGTCTTCACAGGTGGAAGTTAATCTTCAGCACCAACATGTCAATGAACCATGTCCACGGGGGTGGTGCCAGAGGACTGGAGAGTGGCGAATGTGGTTCCTCTGTTTAAGAAAGGGAATAGAAATGACCCTGGTAATTATAGGCCGGTTAGTCTTATTTTAGTGGTCGGTAAGTTGATGGAAAAGGTCCTTAGGGATAGGATTTACGACCATTTAGAAAGATGCAGCTTAATCCGGGATAGTCAGCACGGATTTGTGAAGGGCAAGTCTTGCCTCACAAATTTGATTGAATTTTTTGAGGAGGTAACTAAGTGTGTAGATGAAGGTAGTGCAGTTGATGTCATATACATGGATTTTAGTAAGGCGTTTGATAAAGTCCCCCACGGTCGGCTTATGAAGAAAGTAAGGATGTGTGGGATAGAGGGAAGTTTGGCCGATTGGATAGGTAACTGGCTATCTAACAGAAGACAGAGGGTGGTGGTGGATGGAAAATTTTCAGACTGGAAACCGGTTACCAGCGGAGTGCCACAGGGATCAATGCTTGGTCCTCTGCTATTTGTAATTTTTATAAATGACTTGGAGGAGGGGGCTGAAGGGTGGATCAGTAAATTTGCTGATGACACCAAGATTGGTGGAGTAGTGGATGAGGTGGAGGGCTGTTGTAGGCTGCAAAGAGATATAGATAGGATGCAGAGCTGGGCTGAAAAATGGCAAATGGAGTTTAACCCTGACAAATGCGAGGTGATTCATTTTGGTAGGACAAATTTAAATGTGGATTACAGGGTCAAAGGTAGGGTTCTGAAGAATGTGGAGGAACAGAGAGATCTTGGGGTTCATATCCATAGATCTCTATCCACTCAAGTGGATAGAGCCGTGAAGAAGGCCTATAGTGTGTTGGCGTTCATTAACAGGGGGTTTGAGTTTAAGAGCCGTGGGGTTATGCTGCAACTGTACAGGACCTTGGTGAGACCACATTTGGAATATTGTGTGCAGTTCTGGTCACCTCACTACAAGAAGGATGTGGAGACACTGGAAAGAGTGCAAAGGAGATTTACCAGGATGCTGCCTGGTTTGGAGGGTAGGTCTTATGAGGAAAGGTTGAGGGAACTTGGGCTTTTCTCTTTGGAGCGGAGGAGGTTGAGAGGAGACTTGATAGAGGTTTATAAGATGATGAGGGGGATAGATAGAGTGAACGTTCAAAGACTATTTCCTCGGGTGAATGAAGCGGTAACTAGGGGGCATAACTATAGGGTTCATGGTGGGAGATATAGGAAGGATGTCCGAGGTAGGTTTTTTACTCAGAGAGTGGTTGGGGTGTGGAATGGACTGCCTGCAGGGATAGTGGAGTCAGAAACTTTAGGAACATTTAAGAAGCTATTGGATAGGCACATGGAGTACTTCGGGATGATAGGGAGGAAATAGCTTGATCTGGGTTTCAGACAAAGCTCGGCACAACATCGTGGGCCGAAGGGCCTGTTCTGTGCTGTACTGTTCTATGTTCTATGTTCTAACCAATGCCAGGACATGACCTATTGCCAGTCCACTTCGGGACTCAGCACTGAGAGAGGAAAGTCACTTTAACCTCATGAGCATCACCATAGCAAGTATCCCCGGCCATGAGGTGGCTTCTAAAATAATTATCAGAACAGGCTAGATATAGGTTTTCTTGGGTGCCAAGTATGATGAAGTGCAAAGTAATGTTCTCTGGATAATGTTTCAATAAATTAATTGAATGACTGATGGACTGGCCATTTAACACTTGATTAGTGTTAAGAAGAATCAGATATGATTATTATGGTGTATTTACCTGTTCCATTGCCCCAAATATGCTGGAACCTCATTTAAATGCTGTAAGTGGGCACCCAGTGTTATTGTTTGTTTGGGGATGGGGAAGGTGGATGTCAGGGTAGAAAATCAGGCATGTTTAATGACAGTACCTTTAAAAAGGGAAGATGCGTCTGGCAGTAGATAGCTGTGATATTTCCCAGATTGAAGAAGGTAGCAAGGAAGCTCAGATAAGGCATCCAGGTTCTCTGATGCTGTTTGCAGGCTTTAGTCTAGATAGTGGACAGGAGACTAATAGGGCTGAATTTTGCCACCTTAGGTTTTCTTCTGGACTGGGGGAACCATTCTTAAGTCACAAACCCGATTGCCACCGCAACAGGACTGACGGTACACTCTTCCAAGAGAGGTCCAATTAAGAGGGCACCTCTGGTATCACTGTCCAATTGGAGGGATTGGGCAGGCTGAGGAAAGGAGAGGGCAAGTCAGAGCATTTAATTGCGAGGGCCTTCACTGCACCTGCAGTGAGAATGCTGATGAGGTGAATGCGAGGAGAGAGTGTGCATGACTAAATGGAGGCACGGAGCAGCTGCAGGAAATGGCAGCACTGTCCGGGACATCAGTCTCCGGGGATAATCAGACATTTGCAACTCTCTGCCTGCGGATAACCTTAGGCTTTACCATTTATGTCTTTATAGTTCAGGTTGCATATTATTTTTATAGGGCTTTCACTTTCCACTGTGTACTCTGCTCCTGTAAGATGACAAGTTGCAGACACTGCTTAGATCCTGCATACCACAGGTAACATTTCACTGCTCTCAGAACATGCCTGTGAATTGCTTCATCATCAATCCCAGTTGGCTTCTTGCTGCTGCTGGGGGGGCGGGGGGGGGATGTTTGTCACTGACACACACATATTGGCTCTGGACTGATAAATCACAGGCCACATGTGGGCAGGAACTCAGGCAAGGAAAAAAGACACCACAGGTACCAGCCCACCAAAGGGCAAGATTGCATACTAGCTCTGATGCAGAAGACTCAAGTGCTGCCTTAGAGGGCCCAGACCACTGAATAAAGCCGGGGGGGGGGGGGGGGGGGGCAGGTGTCAAGAAATGCAAAGGGCACATGGCCATCTGGCAGCAAGCTTGTACTGCATGGCTCCAAGCTTAGAGTAGTAGAGTGCAACTTTTATCAAGATTTCCCACAAAGTATGGAACCCATTCTGCTCAACGCGAATTGTGTGGTCACCTCCATGAGCAGGCAAATAAGCTGGACGGTGAGGGAGGGGAAGCCCTTTTGATTCCTAAAGATGCCAGGATGGTGATGGAGAGCACACAAAGCAATGTTGATACATTGTGACAGGGAAAGGAATGCAGGCACCTATGCTGCCGGCTATATCGGATACTTAAGCGGCTGAAAAACAAGCATGACACCAACAAATTTCCAAGTCAATGAGTTTTTATCTATTTGTTTCGTATTGATTCTAAGTCTGAATCACCTCCAACATTCAATATTCATAATCACACATTCAAAAAAAAAGTAATAGTTACCTTTTTTCAAAGTACCAGCTCTTGCAACTGGAGAGTCTTTCTGGATGTTCTCAATAATAATACCTCCATCAGCTGCATCGCCCAGGGTAAGTCCATCAGAAAGAGTCCCCGCACTCCCTGGGAGAACGTCTGCCGCGCCCTGGTTAAAGCTGAAATTCTAGTTTCAGAAAGAAAGATCGCACATAAGGACTTGGGGTGTTATGCTCAAAGCCTGATAATTCATCCACAGATTCAGAGCTAGTGAACAGTTTCTGTGTGTTTCACAGTGTTGCACTGAAGGGAAATGACTTTTCCCCATTCAAGGTGTCAGTGGGTTCAAGGTTAGGATGTCGCAGAGGATGGGGGAGGGGGGTAGCTCAATACAAAATGTCTGCACCCATGCCCATCCCAACATGCCTACTCTCCTGCAGCAATTAAAAGAGCAACCTTGGGGACTTGTTCAGGTTACCTGGTGTTTATGCACATTTTGATTGCATCCTTATAGATTGGTACCCAGTAGCAATGAAGGAATGGGAACAGTGATTATGTTCAGAAGTTAGGATGGCAGGAGACGCCATGGGGAACCTGAAGGCACTGGTGTTCCCAAGCTCCCAAAGACCTTGTCCTTCTAGATGGTGGAGGTACAGTCAGATAAAGCTTTGAGAGTTACCCAGTGCAGCCTGTAAATATTACACACTGCAGCCCTGATACACCACAGATGGAAGGAGCCCATTATAATCAGTTGCTAGGAAATACTTCTCTAACATTAATAGGCGAGGGAACATATACACCAGACAGACTTTGCATCAGAATGATGGAGGAGAGAGAATGAAATATAGAAAGTATCAGAGTTGCTGATCTAATAGCGAGCTCACATTGTTAAACATAGGAAAGTGGTTGCTTTGTGAAAGACAAGTACATACCATTTTGTCTCCTCGGTCACGGCTCTGCCAATGTAAATCTCTGAAAGCAGAAAAAAAATCAAAGTGAAAACCTTGCATGTTCTACAATACCAACACCATGCTTAATTTTATTCTGCCTTCAAATTCCTCCCTCTTTCCCTGAAGGCACTGGTTCATTCCAAAAGCACCACTATGTTGTGGCACTTCAGCACCAATGAGGTTACTTAGTGACTATCGCCAGCCTCTCAGCCAGGAATTTCACACGTGAGCCCAAAGTTTATGAAAGATACTAATCGATACAACACAGTGCCGGTTGTTTTTCTGAAGTCTGTCTCTATTGGAGAAAATATTCTTCCAATCTCCGGCTGGGTTCTTCGGTTCTGCATCCACTAATAAAGTCAAGTCACCTACTTTCATTTGCATCATCTGTGCTTTTCAATTTGTTAGTGCTTGGTTCACGTGGCAACATAGAAACATAGAAAACCTATGGCACAGAGGGTGGCCATTCAGCCCATCATTCCCTTTCAGCCAAAAAAAGTTAGCCAATCACAATCCATTTCCCAGCTCCTGGTCTATACCCTGTAGTTACAGCATTTCTAAGTGCATAGAACACTGTGCATAGTGCATAGAATTAAGTGTATAGTTCAAAGTGCAGAGAGCACTGTGCCGCAGTGATTAGCACTGCTGCCTTACAGTGACAGGGACCTGGGTTTGATTCGAGCCTTGGGTAACGCTTTGTGTGGAGTTTGCACATTCTCCCCATGTCTGCGTGGGTTTCCTCTGGGTGCTCCAGTTTCCTCCCACAGTCCAAAAATGTGCAGGATGGGTGGATTGGCCATGCTAAATTGCCCCTTAGTGTCCAGAGATTTGTAGGTTAGGTGGATTAGTCATGGCAAATGCATGGGGTAACGGGGAAGGCCCGAGTAAGATGCCCTTTCGGAGAGTCAGTGCAGACTCAATGGGCCAAATGGTCTCCTTCTGCACTGAAGGGATTCTATGAATAAAAAAAAATCTGAGAGAGAGAGAACAAAGGGTACAGAAGTTAAGAGTGCACAGTTACAGCAGCCAGATAAGTTACAATCAACAGTAGTGAGATTGAAGCCAACTAACTTGGATCCAGTGTACAGAATGGGAAGGTGAATTTACCCTGGAACAGAGAATCCAGATGGAGGGGAAGCAGTGCAATATTTCATGGTCCACTAGGAGGCACCACTACATTGCTTATAGTCTCCGTGGCCTTGCTGCCAATTAACATAAAAGCTTGACAACTTCAGAGAGTCATGATGTGGAGATGCCGGCGTTGGACAGTAAGAAGTCTCACAACACCTCAACCGGGATCTTGGGTTCATGTCACATTATCTGTAACCCCCACAACTTGCCTGGACTTGCAAAATCTCACAGTGTCCTGTCTGAAGACAATACACATCTCTTTAACCTGTGCTTCACGCTCTCTCCACTCACATTGTCTGTACCTTTAAGACTTGATTACCTGTAAAGACTCACATTCCAATAATTATTTTGTAAATTGAGTTTGTGTCTTTATGTGCCCTGTTTGTGAACAGAACTCCCACTCACCTGACGAAGGAGCAGTGCTCTGAAAGCTAGTGGCTTGTGCCACCAAATAAACCTGTTGGACTTTAACCTGATGTTGTGAGTCTTCTTACAACATCAGAGAGGACATCAGAAACCAGTTTTTTTTAGTAATATTTCTCATTTGAAAGCCCAAAAGCTTGAAATGATTTCATTGCCCAGACAGACAGTAATGAAGTTCACAAGGGAAAGAGGAGGATGTTGAGGAGTCAGGGCAATTTAATTTCTTTTTTAAAAAAAAAGAGTGATTGAGAAGAGGAAGATTTTTGAAAAGACTTTTGCAAGAAGGCAGTGAGTTGACAAGGTGAAAGGTTAGGCGATGTTGACCAAGAAGGGCTCAGTGGCTCTTCCCCTCAGTGATAGATGACAGGTCAGCCCCTGTTGGGGTGTGTCATTACATTAATGATGCTTTATATAAGCTGTTGTTGTTGTGCTGTTGTAGTCACTGCCTTAAAGTAGGAAGCGCGACAGCCAATTTGAAGACAGCAAGCTCCCACAAACACCAGTGTGATAATGACCAGATAATCTGTTTCAGTGATTGTTGGTTGAGAAATAAATATTAACCAGGACACAATAAGCCTCTTCTGTAGCATCGAGTCCTTTCTTTAAAAAAAATCACAATACTGTGCAAGTAAGGCCAAAAGCAGTTGATCATACAATATCAACTTTTGACAAGACTTAATGCATGTTTATTAATATTAACAATCTGACTCTACGCAATGTTGCTCTAGCACAAAAGATACCAGTTTGGCAGATGTTCATGTTCGTGGTGAACTATGCTGCTCGCTTCGTATATTGATCTGTATTGAGGCAGATTAGAATTTGTTGACTAATCCAATATCACCTCATTTTACATATTGACCAAAAATTAAAATGACTGCAGCTATATAAAACCTTGGTTAGGCCGCATTTGGAGCATTACATGCAATTCTGGTTGCCACACTACCAGAAGGACGTGGAAGCTTTGTAGAGAATGCAAAGAAGGTTCACCAGGATGTTATCTGGTCTCGTGGGTGTTGGCTATGAAGGGATGTTGAATAAACTAGGATTATTCTCACTGGAAAGACAGAGGACTTATCTGATAGAAGTCTACAAAATTAGGAGAGGCATAGACTGGGTGGATAGTCAAAGGCTTTTTCCCAGGGTGGAAGTGTCAATTACAAGGGGGTACAGGTTCAAGGTGAGAGGGGGAAAGTTTAAGGGAGATGTGCGGGGAAAGTTTTTCACACAGAGAGTGGTGGGTGCCTGGAATGCGCTGCCAGAGGTGGTGTGGAAGCAGGCACATTAGCAACATTTAAGAGGCATCTGGATGGGTGCATGAATAGGGAGAAAATAGAGGGTTACAGTCCGAATAAGGGCAAAGTTTTTCTTTTAGTTTAGTTAGGGCATCAAGATTGGCATGGGCTTGGAGGGCCGAAGGGCCTGTTCCTGTCCTGTACTTTCCTTTGTTCTTCTTAGACTTTAAGTATTACTGGAATGGCGGCTATGTGTGAATTGCAAAAATGGTGTGGCATCAATGCAGAAACGACAGTATATTTGACCTCTCAAAGATGTCTATTACCGATCAAAAGAAATGAGAAGCAGAATTATAATCACACTGGCCTAGGTTTTGTGATTGGTGTTAATTTACAGCTGCTGCTAATCCATTTTGGTTAACACATGTTAAAATAATGCTATTAGATAATTTAGGTTACTGACTTGCATGCGCATATGTAACCAAGTGTGCATATACAATCCCCTCTAGTTTGGCTCAAATCCAACCTTGGGAAAATCTGGCTTTAACTTTATACCAGGCTCACAGAGTGATATTAGCAATCTCACATGTCAGTACACCACATTGCCTTTCGTTCTTCCGTATTCCTTGCTATTGGTAAACTGTTTAGTTCAGTTACATCAACATCATTAGCTTGTTGCCAGGAGAACATTACATCCTGAAGGTGTTGCCACCAAAATGAAAATCAAACTGAAATCTCTACCTGGCCAAGGGGTGGGGCCTTACGCTCTCAACAAACAGATTCAAACGATCTACGTCAAGAAAGTTGTGGCATTCCAAAAGCCATTCTGACTGGATACCAGATATATGTAACATATCGGCACAGCCCAAGTTACAGTTGTTAATTGTTGTTACAGTAATTGTGATTAATAGTTCCAAATATCCATTATTTTCCAAGGCAGGTTTCACACAGCTGTGTGACAGTCAAGCATTAGGGTCAAAACTGAACTGGGAACCTGGTATTTGTATTATCGGCCTCGAAACTTTACAGAGGCGACATCTGGGGCATAAATGCCAGAATTAATCTGCTGACTGTCTCTCCCCCAGCCTTCATTGGCCAAGGAAGATCCCTTCTTTTACATATTTGTGATGAGCTCTCTTGCCAATAGAGGCAAGTGTTGGGCGTTGCCCATCAAGCGGCCATAAGGGAAGCTTTGGCTGTTCACTGTTGGCGGGTGGGGGGCTGGAAATAGTGCAGTGAGAATGATCAAATCTCTCCTCCAGAAAACATTGCTATTTTTCCCCCAAAAGATTTTCCCCCACCAGGATTTCAAGTTTGGTAACAGGAGTGGAAATATTGCGTGAAGTGCAAAGTCGCATTTTATGTTGGCATAAACGCATGATGTGGTTGCCACCTTCCCCCGACAGTAATGGGTTACATTCCCCAACATTGAACATTGGGAACATCATTATAATAAATTAACACATCATTTTCAAGCCTCTAGGCTGGAATCACTTCCCCCCCCTCAACTCACTGTTAAAAAGTCCATCCATGGCAACGTCACGGTAGAACAGCACAAATCACAACTGGTCTCCGAAGGCATGCACCTGGCGATCTGACCTCCGTGGGGCGCTCAGGTGAGTGCAGCACTTTGGGGGGAGGGGGGGTTGGAGAGGGACACATCCAGTTACCACCCTGGCATCCCTGGTAATGCGCAAGCACTGCCCAGGCACCTCCTGGCATTGTCAGGGCAGTGCATGATAGGGGCATGCTTCCAGAGTTATCTGATTTGGCCGCAGTGCGCTGGGGTAGCTTTTAAAAATGGCACTCCGATCCTTGCATTTCTAATTGGTGGGAGGGCGGGTGAACCAGAGGTTGCCTTGCCAGTGGTGCGTCATGGGACCCAATTACAAAGAACAAAGAACAATACAGCACAGGAACAGGCCCTTCGGCCCCCCAAGCCCGCGCCGCTCCCCGGTCCAGGATTGAATCCTGAATCCAGGATCCCCGCCCAATTTTCCAGCCTATCTACATACCAATATCCTATCCACCGAGCTGTCCCTCACAGCTACGATGCTTTGTTCATTACAACCTATTAACTCACCCCCACCCCCCCATTCCAGACCATGTGATCTCCAGGGAGAGGCGAAAACCCAGAGTGAAAAACCCCAGGGCCAATATGGGGAAAAAAAATCTGGGAAATTCCTCTCCGACCCCCTGAGGCTATCGAAACGAGTCCAGGAGATCACAATGGCCCTGATCAGAAAATGCTTCCCAACCCTAGTCATTTCCACTTCCACGAACACCATATGAATTCCCTGCCCCCGAGACAGGTTCCCAACTATCCGCAGTCTCGCTCTGTACTGGCACCAGCAAGATGATCATAGAATGAAGCCTTGAAACGAGAAACAAGGAACAATTAGCCCGCGCCGCTCCCTGGTCCAAACTAGACCACTCTTTTGTATCCCTCCATTCCCACTCCGTTCATATAGCTGTCTAGATAAGTCTTAAACGTTCCCAGTGTGTCCGCCTCCACCACCTTGCCCGGCAACACATTCCAGGCCCCCACGACCCTCTGTGTGAAATATGTCCTTCTGATATCTGTGTTAAACCTCCCCCCCTTCACCTTGAACCTATGACCCCTCGTGAACGTCACCACCGACCCGGGGAAAAGCTTCCCACCGTTCACCCTATCTATGCCTTTCATAATTTTATACACCTCTATTAAGTCTCCCCTCATCCTCCGTCTTTCCAAGGAGAACAACCCCAGTTTCCCCAATCTCTCCTCATAACCAAGCCCCTCCATACCAGGCAACATCCTGGTAAACCTCCTCTGTACTCTCTCCAAAGCCTCCACGTCCTTCTGGTAGTGTGGCGACCAGAACTGGACGCAGTATTCCAAATGCGGCCGAACCAACGTTCTATACATCTGCAACATCAGACCCCAACTCTTATACTCTATGCCCCGTCCTAGAAAGGCAAGCATGCCATATGCCTTCTTCACCACCTTCTCCACCTGTGACGTCACCTTCAAATTGTTGAAGGTTTTTACTCAAAGCCCTGGACTTATGCTGGAGAAAGCTGCCTTTGCCAATTTTCAGGAAACTCTTGTCCCTTACTTCTTTCTTAAATGGGCAACCCTTTATTTTTAAACAGTCACCCCTAGTGTTAGATTCACCCACATGAGAAAACACGCTCCTCACATCTACCCAAGGCTCCTCAGGTCACTTCTGCCTCTTCTAAACGCATGCGGATACAAGTCTAGCCTGTTAAGCTTTTCCTTGCAAGGCAACCCACCCATTCCATGGTATGAGTCTAGTAAACTTTCCCTAAGCTGCTTCCAATGCATTTACATCCTCATTATAAAACAGTGTATCACTCTGGTTTGTATGCCTCAACCACGCAATTTAAAATGTCTGAATTGTTCACCAGTATGTCACCAATTAGCAACTGTTGAAATTCTGGCATTTAACCTCTTGCTTCTTTAGAAATTTTCCCGATAAATATTTCCGGCATGGAACCACTCCAAGCCAGTTCATATATCAGGAAGTTGTGGCTATGTTCTCTGTGACAAATCATTACGTATTCCTGGTAGTTGGGGTGGGGGTGATGGGGAGATGATGGCGCTGCAACAGAGTGCACATCGGAAAGATGGCCCTCAAGAAATTCCAATTGTTGAACTTCATATATAATTCATTTTAAATTCATCTTATGGGATGTGGCGCCGCTGGCTAGACCAGCATTTATTGCCATCCCTAGTTGCCCTTGAGAAGGTGTGGGGGAACTGCCTTCTTGACTGCTGCAGTCCCTAAGGTGTAGGTACACCCATAGTGCTGTTAAGTACATTCCTGTATCCATTACTTCAATATAGGGCATTAAACGTGTATTTTAAATAAATTTGCGTCTGTATACAAATAGTTGGTGCAAGGATGTGGTACGAGTGCTTTAAGCTTTGGTAATTAAATTTATTCAGAATTTAAAATCAAGTTAAGTGGACAGACTAGAGAAATTGGAATCACCTTAGACCTGAGAAGCTCAAGTGGAGATTTAATAGAGATGTTCAGAATTATGAGGGGTTCTGAGGAGAAACTGTTAGCACTGGCAGGACGGTTGGTCGCCGGCATCTCCACATCAGTACGGTTGGTAGCAGAGAATGGAGAGGACGGTTGCTAACCAGAGAACACGCATTTAAGGTAATTGGCAAAAGGACTAAAGGTGGGATGAGAAGATTTTCTTAAACACAGGTGACAACCTAGAATGCACTGCCTTATAGAGCGATAGTGCAAATTCAATAGTAACTTTCCAAGAGGAAATGGATAAATATTTGAAAATAAATATATTACAAGGCTATAGGAAAAGTGTGATGAAGTGAGACTAATTGGATATCTTTCAAATAGCCACCACTGACACGATAGGCTGAATCATCTCCTTCTGCCCTCCAAAATTCTAGAATTCTAAGTATTTAAACAATTTTAACAACATTATATTCATATTTGACAATACGAGCACACACACATTATGTACAAATGGCCCTAAACAGCCTCAATAACAAGTACTGCAAGGAAAGAACATTTTTGTCTGTAAGAGTTCAGACGTACGAGCACTAGAATGTTCAGGTGTGAATTGTTCTTTCATGTCACTTAATTTAAAGTTCATGTTTTAGTTATTCAATCATAAACTTCCTTCCCCTCAATGCCACCCACAGCTTATATCCTCCTTTAAAGGATATTAACCTCCATCCCTTAACTCTCCCACAAAGAAACAAACGAGAATATTAGTTTTCTTTCTCATTGGAGCAAAACAGTGAAGGATGAAAATTGCAGAAGAAAATTGTAAATCACCAAAGATCACTCCTTCTGGAATCTGTCAATTCAGTTCTCCTCTTAAGGTACCAATTGATGATAAATAAATGACCTTCCCTAGGAATCTGTCCCACAGATTCTCCTCTACCTGTCAGGAAATATGTTTTTATTCTAATTTCAATTCGCATTATTTTCTGCACAAGGCAGGTTGTTAGCTAACTGTAACACGCGGCTGACGACCGACAAACAAGCAGTTCTTTCAGCTTATAGAAAAAGCAATTCCACATCGACATGAAAGCAGAAAGTGCTGGAACAATTCAGTAGCTCTGGTGGCAGCTGTGGAGAGAGAAACAGAATTAACTGCCAAAATTCTCTGACCTCGCCTGCAGCTGGGACTCTCCAGTCCCGCTGCAGTGAATGAAGATTTGGCTGAGCGCCAAATTCTCCGTTCCCGCTGGCAGCAGTAGTGAGGCGTGCGAGACCGGCCAAGGTTTCCAGTCCAATGTGACTCTATTTCAGAACTGTTTACATTGATGCAGCTATCAGCAACTTCTATCAATTATTTAACCCTAACCTGGGATCAAAATCCCCACCTGCTCTTTAATCACAAATGAAACACATGATTTCAAATGCGTTAAGATCTGAAATTCTAAATCTTTAATCAATATTTGTTTCCTTCCTTTGCACAGTGACTCAATAAAGTACAGAATGGGCACACTGGTGAAATAACATGGAAACAAACACCAAGGTAAATCTGTATGAATCAGGAGTGAAATATAGGGGAAAACATTGGATGAAGTACTAAATTGATGTTGACTTGCTGTTCATCTTTCAGTACTTGCTCCAATCTAAGAGGAAACTGCTATTCTATTTCATAGAAATGTTAGCACTGGCAGGACAGTTGGTAACCAGAGAACACACATTTAAGGTAATTGGCAAAATGACTAAAGGTGGGATGAGAAGATTTTCTTAAACACGGTGACAACCTAGAATGCACTGCCTTACAGGGCGATGGTGCAAATTCAATAGTAACAATGCCAATCTATTTCATAGAAAACCTGTGTCAGACTCCTATTTATTGACTACAGCTCAGCCTTCAACACCATTATTCCCTCAAAACTCATCTCCAAATTCCATGGTCTAAGGCCTTGGCACCTCCCTCTGCGACTGGGTCCTGAACTTCCTAACTCACAGACCACAATCAATAAGGATAGGCAACAACACCTCCTCCACGATCATCCTCAACACTGGTGCCCCACAAGGCTGTGTTCTCAGCCCCCGACTATACTCCTTATACACCGATGATTGTGTGGCCAAATTCCCCTTCAATTCGATTTTCAAATTTGCTGACAACACCACCGTAGTGGGTCGGATCTCAAACAATGACGAGACAGAGTACAGGAATGAGATAGAGAATCTGATGAACTGGTGCGACAACAATAGTCTCTCCCTCAATGTCAACAAAATGAAGGAGACTGTCATCGACTTCAGGAAACGAAAAGGAGAACATGTTATGGGGACGAAGTAGAAAGGGTCGTGAGCTTCAAGTTTTTAGGTGTCCAGATCACCAACAACCTGTCCTGGTCCCCCCCCCATACCGACACTATAGTTAAGAAAGCCCACCAACACTTCTACTTTCTCAGAAGACTAAGAAAATTTGCCATGTCAGCTACAACGCACACCAACTTTTACAGATGCACGATAGAAAGCATTCTTTCTGATTGTATCACAGCTTGGTATGGCTCCTGTTCTGCCCAAGACCGCAAGGAATTACAAAAGGTCGTGAATGTAGCCCTATCCATCACGCAAACCAACCTCCCATCCATTGACTCTGACTACACTTCCCGCTGCCTTGGCAAAGCAACCAACATAATTAAGGACCCCACGCACTCCAGACATTCTCTCTTCCACCTTCTTCCTTCGGGAAAAAGATACAAAAGTCTGAGGTCACGTACCAACCGACTCAAGAACAGCTTCTTCCTGGCTTCTGTCAGACTTTTGAATGGACTTACCTTGCATTAAGTTGATCTTTCTCTACACCCTACTATGACTGTAACACTATATTCTGCACTCTCTCATTTCCTTCTCAATGAATGGTATGCTTTGTCTGTTTAGTGCGCAAGAAACAATACTTTTCACTGTATGTTAATACATGTGACAATAATAAATCAAATCAAAAATCAAATCATAATCTATCACTCTGTACACAGTATGACCAACACCATTTGTATTAACACACAGTCCAGAAAGGGAGCTAAGATTGTTTGTTAAGGGAGAAGAATGTTGCCTGTGTAACGGGATTTACAGCATTCCTTCCCACCCTACACTAACATGCAAAGAAAGTTCTGTTTTGTTTAGAACTCTCTGTTGGAATACACCATTTGCCAGCAGAGATTGAAATACCTGGCTGTCCACAATGCACCGAATAAAAATACACCCAACAGTTCTAATAAAGAAAGCAGCATTTCAAGGATAGGAGACAGTCATTCGGCCTGGGGAGCTCATCTGTGTGCCTGTTAATTCTTATTTCTTGGCCAAAGTCTTTGTTTTCAGTTCCAATGCTTTCACAACCAATACTGAATACCAATATAAAATACTGTACAGTGCACAGAGAAACACTGCAAGTTTCCTTCCAACCCACATGTCATCCTGACTTGGAACTATATCTTGGTTCCCTCACTGTCGCAGGGGTCAAGATTTTGGAACTCCCTCCCTCACAGCACTTGCCTGTATCTGCATCAGATGGACTGCAGTGGTCCAAGAAGGTGGCCCACCACCACTTTCTTAAGGGCAATTGGGTAACAAATGTTGGCCTATAACCAGCGATGCCCACATCCCATGAAAGAATTTAAAAAACTAAGTATATTCCCCCTACAATTTATAATTCACTTTAGTCCTACTTTATAATGGTTTACTTGGCAGTATTAATCTGGGTTAATCTTACCTGGAATATAAGGGTAGCACAGTGGTTAACACTGCCGCCTCACAGCGCCAGGGCCCCAGGTTTAATTACAGCCTTGTGTGGAGTTTCATGTTCTACCCATGTCTGTGTGGGTTTCCTCCGGGTGGTCCAGTTTCCTACCACTATCCAAAAATGTGCAAGTTAAGTAGATTGACAATGCTAAATAGTCCCTTAGTGTCCCAAGATGTGTAGGTTAGGGGGATTAGCAGGGTAAATACTTGGAGTTATGGGGATAGGGCCTGGGTGGGATGCTCTATTGGAGAGTTGGTGCAGACTCGATGGGTTGAATGGCCTCTTTTTGCACTGTAGGTATTCTATAATATGGCACAGAAACAGGCCATTCTGACTATCCAGTCCATCCTTATCCATCTATACAATTTAACAATATCTTATAGTCAATTAAAGCTACCCCAAGCATAATTCTCTTTAGACTGTACAGCTTATACTTCTCAGATCTTTCCTAATTGTTCATCTGTTTTATCCCTTGGATCGGTTTTTTTTAAAACTATGCTATGGATCCTTTATAATCCTGAAATTCCAAAAGGTTAGAGCAGTTTTAAAATTATAACTTCCCTGAATAATACTGCACGTTGTGAGCTCAAGTTTTTGACTTAACAAGTGGACAATGGGGAACTGTGGATGTGGTGTATCTGGATTTCCAGAAGGCATTTGACAAGGTGCCGCACCAAAGATTGCTACATAAGATAAAGGTGCAATGTTGCGGGTAATGTATTAGCATGGATAGAGGATTGGTTAATGAACAGAAAGCAAAGAGTGGGAGTAAATGGGTGTTTTTCTGGTTGGCGATCAGTGACTAGTGATGTGCCTCAGGGATCAGTGTTGGGACCGCAATTGTTTACAATTTACATAGATGATTTGGAGTTGGGGACCAAGTGTAGTGTGTCAACATTCGCAGATGATATTAAGATAGGTGGCAGAGCAAAGTGTGCAGAGGATGCTGAAAGTCTGCAAAGGGATATAGATAATCTAAGTGAGTGGGCGAGGGTCTGGCAGATGGAATACAATGTTGGTAAATGTGAGGTCATCCATTTTGGTAGGAATAACAGCAAAATGGACTATTATTTAAATGGCAAAAAATTGCAGCATGCTGCTGTGCACAGGGACCTGGGTGTCCTTGTGCAAGAATCACAAGGAGTTGGTTTGCAGGTGCAGCAGGTAATTAAGGTGGCAAATGGAATTTTGTCCTTCAATGCTAGAGGGATGGAGTTTAAAAACAACGAGGTTATATTGCAGCTGTATAAGGTGCTGGTGAGGCCACACCTGGAGTACTGTGTACAGTTTTGGTCTCCTTACTTGAGAAAGGATATACTGGCACTGGAGGGGGTGCAGAAGAGATTCACTAGGTTGATTCCGGAGTTGAGAGGGTTGGCTTATGAGGAGAGACTGAGTAGACTGGGGCTATACTCATTGGAATTCAGAAGAATGAGGGGAGATCTTATAGAAACATATAAGATTATGAAGGGAATAGATAAGATAGAAGCAGGGAAGTTGTTTCCACTGGCAGGTGAAACTAGAACTTGGGGGCATGGCCTCAAAATAAGGGGAAGCAGATTTAGGACTGAGTTGAGGAAGAACTTCTTCACACAAAGGATTGTGAATCTGTGGAATTCCCTGCCCAGTAAAGCAGTCGAGGCTACCTCATTGAATGTTTTTAAGGCAAGGATAGATACATTTTTGAACAGTAAAGGAATTAAGGGTTATGGTGAGCGGGTGGGTAAGTGGAGCTGAATCCACGAAAAGATCAGCCATGATCTTATTGAATGGTGGAGCAGGCTCGAGGGGCCAGATGGCCTCCTCCTGCTCCTAGTTCTTATATTCTTATGTTAAGAGGTTCTCAAGTTATTGCTTGGTAAGCAAAGCGTGCCACAATCTTTGTCTCAGTTTCAATGCTTTCAGCTTTCACAACCAATATTGAAGACCAATATAAAATACTGTAATGTAATGTAATGTCTAACCCTAATGCACAGCAAGCTGCCAGCTCCCAGGCAGATAATATCGCCATTCTCCAGCAGCTGGCTAGACACCCTTCAACTTCTCCAACCAAACTTGCTACTGCCGAGCAGGGGCAAGAATGGCATTGCCAATCTCTATCAAGGTCACTGCCACCCTCTGGTTTACACCTCAGGATCCTTATTAGCTGAAACTAATGTCAATATCAACATCTCACAGCTCACTGCGCATCAACGCTCCAGGGAAGTCATTGAAACCCTGTACATAAGTTCAGGAGACTCCATTGTCTTCTCTTCAAGCAATGAGAATTGAGGATGCACAAAAGGCCAGAATTCAATGAGCTGGTGATGGAGCGTATGTAGAGTCAGAACCCAGCTCAATATCATTAAGATGGCATGGTTTTGAATGGTCTGCTGATGGATATGAAGTGCACCAATGCATAAAGTTTTGACTGGATCGCCAATTCCCTGTTGATGAAGTGTGAGAATAAACCTGTTTTATAATTGAATCCGCCCACTCTGACCTTGCATTAATTATACTCATCCACCCAAAACACTCAGTGCCAATTAATACAAATTCCAATCATTCAAGAAGTTGCCTCCTAGCAAATGATTAAGATTGCCTAAAATCATTTCACTCTGGATTCTTAACACCCATCTGGAAAAGCAAACTTTCTGGGTCACAATCTTGTCACTATGCCCCCAACTCCTGACAAAAACAGAAAACTATTGATCATTTTTAAAATTTGAAAACTGCGTTCAGTAGACATAAAGTGAAGTAGGGTGGACATGAAATAAATGCCCTTAATTGATTCATTGCCTTGTGTAAACAGGCAAGTGTACATTCTCCTGTGCATGAGCATGGCTTTATTTTTTGTTGCTAATCTTGATCTTGGGACATTTCTTTACATTAAGGATGCTAATATAATTCTTGTAGGTGGGTGGCATGGTGGCACAATGATTAGCACTGCTGCCTCACAGCACCAGGGACCTGGGTTCGATTCCCGGGTTGGGTCTGTGCGGAGTCTGCACGTTCTCCCTGTGTCTGCGTGGGTTTCCTCCGGGTGCTCCGGTTTCCTCCCGCAGGCTGAAAAACGTGCTGGTTATGTGCATTGAGCCGAACGGAGTGTGGCGACTCGGGAATTTCCACAGTAACTTCATTGCAGTGTTAATGTAAGCCTTACTTATGACTAATATATAAACTTTATATGTTAATTGGAATGCAGATTAGGTATGTTGGACATTTCTTCCAATTATCACTAAATTCTGTTTTGCTCCCCACCTAAAATGCAATTAGAGAACTGTTCATGTTAATTGTAGGAAAAGGCTGCATTAAGAAATGCGTACTTTTGCCTCGATGGAACACAAATGCAAAGTGTATCCTGAACATTTGTTCTTGTGCCTTAAAAGTGCTTATTGTAAATTTTTTCTATCTTTTCCATTTAAACCCTTCTCTAAAAGATCACAATAATCAGGGCAGACTCGCACTCAATCTGGAATTTTGAACACTCTGAATTCTCCTCGTCATTAGGAATTCTTACTTTTGTTAAATTTGAAGGCCTCAAGTGTGAGAGTCACTTGCAGGATTGCCTCTTGCACAGATTCAGTTCAGTGAGTTGGGCCAGTGTCCAGTCAGTCACTGGATGTTGAATACTTGTCTGGGAAGACATTCCACATTGAGGTAGAAGTAGAGGGTGGGGAGAAAGAAACATCATTTCTCTGACTCACAGCTCCCAAATTGTCATCAACTCTGGCAATTATCTTTCCAAAATGTTTTCAAAATTGCACCATTAACTACCAATTGCACTGTAATTTGTACCACTAAACGATTTGAAAAAAAACTACAAAGTCCAATTTTTAAAAATAACAAATATTTCACCAGCACCTGAATGGTCTCTAAATGGCTTTAACCTGTGATACTTTCACCCCATCAATATCCTCCTGCAACTTCTGTGCTCCTCAGAATTATTTACAACAGTTCTGATTGTAGCATTGTCTAAGATTTTGGACATCATTAGACTACTAAGCATATTGGAAAAACTGTCATTTACTCTGAAAAATTTCTGATAAAAATATATGGGGGGAGGGGGGGGGGGAAGAAATGATTCTCCCACCCTGCCGCACTGCTTTTGTAGCACAGTGGGCCGGGAGACTCACAACACCAGGTTAAAGTCCAACAGGTTTATTTGGTAGCAAAAGCCACTAGCTTTCGGAACAGGCTGTTCCTTCGTCAGGTGGGTGGGAGACTCCAGCAGAGATTGTTTTGTGGGCTCCCCGCTGGGCACCACGGCCTCCGCATGTCTCTGGCAGCTGGATTTCTGGCAGTGTCAGCTTTGCTCTGGAAATCGGCACGGAGCTGCAACTGCTATTTAAATTCTACATTTTAATATCATTAACGAGCCAGGAGATTTCAGTCCCAGGCCTCCCTCCCCACCCCCACAGCCCCCAGGGTTTAGTATAGCTCCCCACTTGCAGGAAACTGGTGGCCCGACCCCACTGGAGTGAAGGAGGGGCTATGGGGGCGCCCCAGGGGGTCAGGGGTTAGGGGGTGCCCCCTGGGTTGCCACCTTGGCAGTGCCAGCCTAGACCCTCAGCACAGCCCAAGGGGGCAAAGTGCCAATGCCCAAGGGGCACCTTGGCTCTGCCCAACAGGCATAGGGCAGTGCCAAGGGTGCAGGACCAAATGAGGCCTCGGCAGGGGGGGGGGGGGGGGCGATCTGATTGTGTGAGGGTCCCGCTGCCACTACATTCAAGCTGAGTGACAGAGGGAGAGAGGCCAGCTATCGGGGCTGGCCATCGGGGTGGGGAGGTATATCATGAGATCAGGGCTGTGGGACGTGGGTGGGGGGGGGGGGGGGGAGGCGGTGGGAGGGGGAAGGGGGCTGAGGCTGGCCCAGGCATGTTTGGGGGGGGCCTGCGATCGAGCTGGCCAGTGAACGGGTGCCGGCAGACAGGGGCCACTGTGCATGCGTGGACCTCGGTGCTGACAGATCGGCACACGCGCAGTGGCCCACTCAGCGCCATGCCTCTCCAGCAGGAATAGCCCCACCCCCTGAATTTCAATGGGATTGACGCTAGTGCATTCTGCAGTGCAAGAGTTTGGGAGATTCATTTTGAAACCCCCGCTGAACAAAACCAACATGATTTACTCCAGTTTTTACACAAATCCGACACCTAGAATTTTTTTGGGAGAATCATGGCTCTGTTCCCCAAACAAGAGAGAAATCGATTTATTTAATCAGGCCCATTCCTTATGCAGGCCTCACATATCTGCCCTACAATAAACCCTGCCCCATTTACCTAATTATCTGGGAGAAAATTCTACAAATTCCCCTAAATAAAGTTATGCAATATATTAGCATGCCTACTCATTCATTCATTCCAGTTTTTAAACTTGGCCCTTTGATTGCTGTAGATAAGGTTTTTTGAGTCCCACTCAGTACTTCTCCTTCTAACATTCAAATCTGTTTAAAAAACTCTTCCTACTGAAGTCCGGGATTGGGGCTTGAACCCATTACCTCCTGTCTCAGAGATGAGGGCGCTACCAATCTCACCACTTTAATAAACTCCCATAAAGAATGTTCCAGGTTCAGGCTCCCGGCTGCATTTCTGGAGCAGATTGCACATTCAGCATTTGAGATGCAAATTTTGTCTCAAATATGAGTGTGTTAAAGAGGGGGAAAAGATCTGCCAGGGCTCCTGCTTTCAGTTTCTATCTAGTGAATACCACCTACACCACCGCCCCCACCCCAGTCCACCCACCGCCATCAAAAATGCATGTGGATGGCCCTTCTTTGAGGGAGGGAGCAGGTTCAGTTGTGATATCCCCCTTGGTCAAATTCACTGCCAATTCTTGCTCAGACATGAAAATAATGGGCACTTAGGGCAAGTACAAGAGGATGACCCTAACTCTGTGGGGGGGGGGGGGGGGGGGGGCAGAGGGAGGGCAGCAAACCTTCTCTGGTCATTATGCAACATAATAAAAATTTTGCTCTGAAGTGCTAGCAAGATGTAAACATGTTCTGTAGGGATCCTTATAGGACTTGGCAGGAATTAGAGGGCATGGGGAATCCTGGGGTTACATTTCCGGTGTCACCAACATTGTTATCACCCAGCAGAGGAAAGAGCAGCTTGACAGAAAATACGGACGAGAAGAGAGAGAGTAAAACCAAAATAATTTAAAACCATCACAATTTACTCACATAACAGCAACAGACCTATTTATAGCACTTGTTGTTTTAAACATTTCTGATTTACAACTTAGTGAGTTATTTCCATATCATGGATGCACTGGCTATGGTTTTTCAAAAAAGTCCTAAATTCTGGAACGGTTCCAGCAGATTGGAAATTAGCAAACGTAACAGTGCTATTCAAGAGAGAAGGGAGAAGGAAAACAGGAAAGTACAAGTCAGTTAGTCTAGCAATCCTTGGGAAAGCTCTGGAATTGGAATGGCAGAGCTGGCTTGATGGGCTGTATTCTTATAAAGCAGTACAGAAACAATTGTATATCTCTCTACAGCGTCATATTTTAATCCCTGAACTATAGTTACACAGCCTTAAAATATCTTCCCTCAATACATTCTACAGAAAAAATCTTTGCATCTGTCAGCTTTATAATATTTTTCCTTTATTGCCGTACAAATGTATACAGGTTAGAATCATAGAATCCCTATCATGCAGAAAGAAGCCATCCAGCCCATCAAGTCTGCACCGACTCTCCGAAAGAACCTCCCACCCCAAGCCCTCCCTCCCCGCCCTATCCCCGTAACCCTGCACATTTACCTTGACTAATCCACCTAACCCACACATCTCTGGACACTAAGGGACAATTTAGCATGGCCAATCCACCTAACCTGTGCATAAGAACTAGGTAAGAAGTTTAACAACACCAGGTTAAAGTCCGACAGGTTTATTTGGTAGCAAAAGCCACTCAAGCTTTCGGAGCCTTAAGCCTCTTCTTCAGATGAGTGGGAATTCAGAATTCCACTCACCTGAAGAAGGGGCTTAAGGCTCCGAAAGCTTGTGTGGCTTTGGCTACCAAATAAACCTGTTGGACTTTAACCTGGTGTTGTTAAACTTCTTACTGTGTTTACCCCAGTCCAACGCCGGCATCTCCACATCATAAGAACTAGGAGTAGGAGTCGGCCATCTGGCCCTTCGAGCCTGCTCCACCATTCAATAAGATCATGGCTGATCTTTTCGCGGACTCAGCTCCACTTACCCGCCTGCTCACCATAACCCTTAATTCCTTCACTGTTCAAAAATTTACCTATCCATTTATCCAATTTATTTATCCATCTTTGGAGTGTGGGAGGAAACTGCAGCACCCAGAGGACACCCACACAGACACGGGGAGAATGTACAAACTCCACACAGTCACCCAAGGACGGAATCGAACCCGGGTCCCTGGCCACCGTACAAGATGAAAACTCTTTCCCTATCTCATGAAATTTATTTCTATAAGCTTTGGTATTTAGCATTGTTATCTGGGGTCAAAATTCCAGCTATGATTTCCAGCATGTTATTTTTCCTTCTGTCCAAGTGACTGACGAATAACTGATTTCCTTTCAGGTCACTAGCGAGCTCTCACATACCCTTCAAATCTGCCACTGGCCTGCTCCCAGATATATGGTAAGAAGTCTCACAACACCAGGTTAAAGTATGAGCAGATGCCAAGATATTCAACAACCTACTGCACAAGCAGTCTGGCTCTGAAGCCATATGCGGGACTACACCCGCGCAGATGAGATTAAAACTAGTCTATTTTTTAAAAATCGCATAACAATTTTCCCTTAAGAGTTATCAACTGATCTGGCATCAACATTAGCCCAAAGCATTATATTCCAGCACGCAGAAATGAGTCTCCTACCTGCAGTGACTGTCAGGAGCTGTCTACAGAGGCACCTCTTTCTGTGCCACAGGTGCACTGGAGGAATGAAGCGTCCTCCCTGCCTCGGAAAGTCATCGGACAGGTTTATCAGAAAACAAACTGGGATGGGTGTGTTTTAGAAACCCCCTCAGGGAGGGGCCTGGACACACACTAACACACACACACACTCAGTCAGGTATGCAGCTTTTGAAAACATACCAGTGGATCTCGGCTATCCCCACCCTCCCGGCTGCACTCCGCCTGCTTTCAAACTTCCTCTTCGCTTGTGGAACAACTTCACAGGGACTCTGGAGAGTTTGCTACCTGAGAACGTACTTCACAAATCATCTTATCGTCTCTGGCACAGACCTTTTTCTATATATTTTTAAAATGTTTACGTTCCCTCTCTTGACGGTTTACAAATCATCTCAGAGCAACCCAAAATCTCGAAATCAACAGGGACGTAAAATAAACAGCACTCGGCGGTCACTGTTGCATTGAAAGAAATGGCCACTTGGGGTAGGAGGAGTGGAGGGTTCCTGGACCCACACCCAGCAAGGGATTTCATGTCTTCAGCAAATAGGAGAACATTGGAGAGAGGAAAGGTTTTTTTAAGCACTTCTTGCCCTACCCCACCTCGGAAAGTTCTGTGGATGAATGTTCAGAGTGACACAATATTCATCTTTCAGATTAGGAAGGGTCTTTAATCTCTGACCAGTTGCTCTCATGCACTGTAGGAAGTGAAGGCGGGGTCTAGTGAATACTGCAAGCTGGACAGTGCCCATGTTTGCACTGGACAGCAATGACTTTGGCTTGGCCCAATCTTTTTTTTAGTTTATCTGCTGTCAGGATGTGGACAAGAACATTGTGGAAGCATTAATGCTCACTCAAACATGCCAGGTTGTTGGTTGAACATATCATAGAATCCCAACAGTGCAGAAGGAGGCCATTCTACTCATTGCGTCTGCACCGACCACAATCCCACCCAGGCCCTATTCCTGTTAACTCCTAGCTAATCCCCCTGACACTAGGGTTAATTTAGCATGGCCAATCAACCTAACCCACACATCTTTGGACTGTGGGAGGAAACCGGAGCACCCGGAGGAAAGCCACGCAGACACGGGGAGAATGTGTAAACTCCACACAGACAGTGACCCAAGGCCCGAATTGGACCCGGGTCCCTGGCGCTGTGAGGCAGCAGTGCTAACCACTGTGCCATCGTGCCGGGAATACAATGGGTGGAATTTTCCTGTCCTACTTGCCACGGGAATTGTAGCGGGTGAGACACGGACCATGCAAAAGTCTGTTGACCTCGGGCAGGATTTTCCAGCTTGTCATGAGTGCGGCCAGAAAATCCTGTCCAATATGTCTGCGGTATAACACAGTAAGAGTTTTAACAACACCAGCGGTTATTGGATAGGCACATGGAGCACACCAAGATGATAGGGAGTGGGATAGCTTGATCTTGGTTTCAGATAAAGCTCGGCACAACATCGTGGGCCGAAGGGCCTGTTCTGTGCTGTACTGTTCTATGTTCTATGTACCAGGTTAAAGTCCAACAGGTTTATTTGGTAGCAAATGCCATTAGCTTTCGGAGCGCTGCTCCTTCGTCAGATGGAGTGGAACACAGACATAGAACCATTATGGCACAAAAGGAGGCAGTTGGACCTGATAAATCCATGTTAGCACCTTTGTAAAGCAATCCAGTTAGTCCCATTCCTCCGCTCTATCCCCCTGTGTGACTCAGATTATGTGCTGAAATCCGAGGCTGCAATGTAAACCCACAATCTGTGACTCAGAGGCAAGAATGCTACCAACTGATTGAAGCTAACAATCAGAGGAACAGAAAACATTGCCAACTATTCAAAATGGGTATTCAATGATCAGTAGGAGGAAGTATCAGGCAGCAGAAAGATTTCCATGCAAGTTGCCCAGTACAAGGGGCAGAGTAGGTGAGCAGCAGAAACATGGCTGCAATGTAAGAAAAATTTAAATAACCTCAAAAGGCTAGCAAAGGTAAGCATCCTAACTCCTATCTCTCATTACTTATCTCCTTGGCACTACATCGCCTCTGGCCCCAGCATTCATATCTTTAACCTTCCCCATTCAGCCCCCAGTCCCAAGCACTCTACCACAGCTGCAGACACTTTACTCCCCCTCCCTCTGCTCCTCCTGTGGCACTCTGCACCCGCTGCGCTCCTCAATCACTATTACTTCCCTCATATCCTCACACCTCTGCCATATTTCACACACCAGCAATGCTATTCTACCCTGATATGTACATCCTCAAAGTATATCTCTAACAGGAAGAAGGAGCAGAGGACTTAACAGCAGGAGTTGACAATTCAGCCCTTTGAATCTGCTCTGCCAATCAATAAGATCATGGAAGGTTCAGTTTGGGGGGTCACAACTCCACCTTTCCGTCTGTCCCCCAAATCCCTTGTCCCCTTTACCTACCAAAAACCTATCTAACCGAGCCTTGAATAAATTCAATAACCCAGTCTTCACTGCTCTCTGGAAAAGAGAATTCCACTGACTGATGAGTCTCTGAGAGAAAGAAAATCTCTTCTCTGACTTAAAAGAGAGATAACATTGACACATTCTCTTCCTTCTCGCAGGACATGCTTTCACACAACAGGAGGGAACAGACAGCCAGAGGGACACCATTCATAGATGTGCTGTTCCCGCTGAAAGGAGAGATGATGGACACTGTGGACAGGAGGTACATTTAGTGAGGAGAGACTATTTAGTTTAAAGCCCTCTCTTTCAGACTGTTTAGGCCCAGAAACTTCATGTCATAGTGAGGGAGCAGAGGAAGAAGTGTTGCTCGACTATACATTTATAGGCTGGGATTTTCTAGCAAGACCCGAAATTACTGCTGAAAGTTAATAGACTTTTGGCTGCCTCTCCAAATTTTCTATCCCATGTGCAACATTTCTCACCATTGGCAGGACTGGAAAATCCCAGCTGTAGACTCTAGTTCAGCGACTGACACCACATGTCATTCGGAGGAATGGCTAGGGTGCTACATTAAATGCTCCCAATATCAGTACACAGAATCAACGGCAGGGGGATAAGAAGGAATCAGCTTGCTGGTGAGAGGATGCAACCAAATCTTGCTGTAGAGGGCGCAGATGAAGACATCAACTGTGAGATCAACATTAAGAATGGTCTAGTTTGGACCAGGTAGCGGCGCGGGCTTGGAGGGCCGAAGGGCCTGTTCCTGTGCTGTATTGTTCTTTGTTCTTTGTTCATTGTTCTGAGTACACTGGCCTGGTCATCACTGGATTTGCGCACTATTTCTAAGAACAAGGGGACCATTAAGATAAAGACCTTTTCAAATGGCCTTTGTGAAGGCTGCTTCCTGGCTACTCCATGATTTGCTGAGTAAGGTTTGGAAGTGCGCAGATACCAATTGCCCACATGGATCTGAATTGGCCTTGATTAATATATTTTAAGAATGCTTTTGTTTTTACTCAGGTCACCTAGTTAGTGTTCAATTCATCAGGTGCCCTTCAGGTGCTATCATGATCCTGGATGGTGCACTGCAGCATTCAATAGGGGAGGCAGTGGCGTAGTGATATTGTCACTCGACTAGTAATCTAGGGACCCAGGCTAATGCTCTGGGGACTCTGGTTCGCATCCCATCACGGCAGATGTTGAAATTTGAATTCAATACAAATCTGGAATTAAAAGCCTAACAATGACCATGAAACCATCGTTGGTTATCATAAAAACCCATCTCATTCACTAATGTCATCCTTCCCTGGCCTGGCCTACATGTGACTCCAGATCCACAGCAATGTGGTTGACTCTTAACTGCCCTCTGAAATGGCCTGGCAAGCCACTTAATTCAAGGACAATCAGGGATGGGCAGTAAATGCTGGCTCAGCCAGCAACACCCACATCCCATGAGCAATTTAAAAAATCTTTGTGGTGCCCACTTTGGACTCAGAAATTGGGCAAGAACTAAACCAACTTCTACCTCACTTTGTCCTATGCCTGCAAAAGTCTTCTAAATTGTGGGAATTAAGGATTTATGTGAGCTGTGAAGTAAACTGGAACTGTTGTGGTTGGATTCTAGGCAAGATGTTTTTATCTCCTCGTTAGCATTTCATGGGATCTTCGGCAGAAATGTTTTAAGCGCATAATAATGGAGTGCAATTTCAGGTATTGCCACAGACTAAAAACATAGGCTGCTATATGTGAAAGACGGGGGTGGAACAGTGTGATTACCACACTGCAACATCCTATTATCTTCTAACATTAACATTTTGTTTCCTTACTAGTTGGCCATATTCAACGTGCATGCAGGAGGAGAAGGTAAAATAGATATTTTGATAATATTTCACATCAAAAAGTCTAAAGTTTCAAAAGGAAACATTAAACCATTGTTGGCTGTTTCTAGGTCTTTTGTACAGGTTTATGGCACTGCGTTAGAAATGAAGCTTTTATTTTTTATTCATTCTCGGGATGTGGGCATGGTTGGAAGGATCATCATTTATTGCCCATCTCAATGGTTGCCCTTTTAAAAGGAATGATTTGCCAGGCCATTTCAGACAGCAGTTAAGCATCAATATCTTTGGTGTGGGTTAGGAGTCATGTATCATAGAATCACAGAATCCCTACAATGCAGAAGGAGGCCATTCAGCCCATCGAGCCTGCACTGACAACAATCCCACCCAGCTACCCCACTAATCCCTCTGACACTAAGGGGCAATGGCCAATAAACCTAACCAGCACATCTAAAGACTGTGAGAGGAAATCGGAGCACCCGGAGGAAACCCATGCAGACATGGGGAAGAACGTGCAAACTCCACACACTCGAAGCTGGAATTGAACCCAGGTCCCTGGTGTTGTGAGGCAACAGCGCTAACCACAGTACAGACCAGACAATATAAGGACAATAAGGAACTAGGTTTTTAATGACAATCTTCTAAATTTCTGCAATTGAATTCACATTTTCAAACTGCCATTGTGGGATTTGAACTCACATTCTATGGATTATTAACCCAAATCTCTAGATGACTAGAGCAAATGCATAACCATGACATTACCATAAACTCTGTTATTATGCTTTAGCCCTTGGCTACATAAACTAACACCTACGCGCCCAGATAACGTAAGATGGTGTTGCTTGCTCTTGGGGAAAAGGAGCCAATGTTTAATAAGATCATATTCCAGCATTCAAGAACCAAGGTTATTGCACATTCCATGGCCCAGGTATGTCTGCCACTGGATATTGAAAATTGGTAATCAAGAAAGAACTTTGGGAGAGAGAACCACGGATAAGGTTATAAATTCTAAGAATTCCTGCTTTCTGCCAAATAGAGAAATTATACATTCGGTGCTCCTATAATAACGAATGAACAGGAAAGAGAAAATTGGGGAGAAAGGAAAATAAGGAAAGACATAATGGAAGACTTGCTTTTACATAGCTTCAGATATATAAATATATAGAAACAGATATCCCAAGTTTGTGTCAACGAGTAAATTAATTTTGAAGTGTAGGAAATAACAGGGAAGTTATGATTACAATAGGAGAGTTTCAATTATGGTCTAGGACCAGGCATAATAAAAACAGAAAATGCTGGGAAGACTCAACTGGCCTGGCAGCATCTGTGGAGAGAGAAACAGACTTGATATTTTGACTCAGCTCTGAAGAAGAGTCTCGCAGACCTGCAGTGTTAACTGTTTCTCTCTCCATAGATGCTGCCACGCCTGCTGAGTCTTCCCAAAATCTTCTGCTGTTTTTTCAGATTTCCAGCATTTGCAGTATTTTGCTTTTATTTTATGACCCAAGCACGGTGAATCAAGTAACCTCCTTTAGTGCTGGAGCTGATCTGATTATAAATCTCATTTTGTAGAGCAGGGCAGTTTCACAAATAATAGGGGACCAAACCGTCATCAGAAAGATGGATTTCTGTAACGTTATTGACCAAGGCGAACAGGATACAAATTCATTCAACCCAATTCTGTTACAATGAATAAAATGCTAACTAGTACCACACCTAGCAACTGCAACTCATCTGAGAATCCTAAACACATCACATCATCCTGTAGATAGCTTTAACTTGTCACTTTATGTTATTGTGCAGGGGTTTGGCATGACAGAAATGTAACCTGGTGAAGATCTTTAGAGGCAATACCTCTGAGACAGTAACTGTGATTCTCAACAGACAAACTGTGTTGGCAACAGGTGTTTGAAGACTTGACTGACGCTTTATTTAAAAATGTAGACATTAATTCTATTGTCTGAAACAATCATCTAAAGTAAGCCAGGGTTCTCCTGACCAATGGAATTGCAGTGCAGCTACGTAAGGGAAAGGCCTCTGCTGACACAAAGAAGTTGTCACTGACCCCAGGAGTATTTCCAGGCTCCAGTCCACTAAATATTTTCTTCAGGAGGGCTCCCAGCAGCACTTCCTCTTGTACTTTGGAGCTGGTCTCTGAGAAGAGCGGGAAGTGGCTGCTAAAGCAGATTAAACAATTAGATCACATCCTGAATAATAGTGGGGGGGCACGGTGGCACAGTGGTTAGCACTGCTGCCACCCAGCACCAGGGACCTGGGTTCAATTCCAGCCTCAGGTGACTGTCTGTGTGGAATTTGCACATTCTCCTCGTGTCTGCGTGGTTTTCCTCCGGGTGCTCCGGTTTCCTCCCACAGTCCAAAGATGTGCAGGTTAGGCTGATTGGACATGCTAAATTGCCCCTTAGTGTCAGGGGGGTTAGCAGGGTAAAGCATGGGGGTTACGGGGATAGGGCATGGGTGGGATTGTTGTTGGTGCAGGCTTGATGGGCTGAATAGCCTCCTTCTGCACTGTAGGGATTCTATCAATATTAAAGACCCTAGAATCAAACTATTCAGCAAATGCCCATCAATCATTTGATTTGATTTGATTTATTATTGTCACATGTATTAGCATACAGTGAAAAGTATTGTTTCTTGCGTGCTATACAGACAAAGCATACCATTCATAGAGAAGGATAGGAGAGGGTGCAGAATGTAGTGTTACAGTCATAGCTAGGGTGCAGAGAAAGATCAACTTAATGCAAGATAAGTCCATTCAACAGCCTGACAGCAGCAGGGAAGAAGCTGTTCTTGAGTCGGTTGGTACATGACCTCAGACTCTTGTATCTTTTTCCCGATGGAAGAAGGTGGAAGAGAGAATGTCCAGGGTGCGTGGGGTCCTTAATTATGCTGGCTGCTTTGCCGAGGCAGCGGGAAGTGTAGACAGAGTCAATGGATGGGAGGCTGGTTTGCATGATGGATTGGGCTACATTTGTAGTTTCTTGCGATCTTGGGCAGAGCAGGAGCCATACCAAGCTATGATACAACCAGAAAGAATGCTTCCTATGGCGCTTCTGTAAAAGTTGGTGAGAGATGTAGCTGACATGCCAAATTTCCTTCCATCATCCATCCTGTTTATTTAAATATTTGCTATCAGCAATAATGTTTACCTTCAGCATTTCCTGTTGCTTAGCAATGTTAAGCACCTATTGTAAGGTGTAACTTAGGTCCAGTATTGGTCAAGAGGTAATGTTATATTATAAAATACATGGAAGGGGTTTTAACTGGCAGTGAGTTTCAGGTGGGTTGGGAGCCTTTGGGGATCCAAAGGAGCAGTCCAATTGACATTACTGCTGGGCATGAACCTTAGCAGGCACTGGCAGCGGGACACAACGCAGTGGCTGGGGAGGCCCAGGACTCCTTGCAGGAAAGAGGGGAACACTCCTGCTCCTCCTGGCTCTCAAGCATTTCACACCAAAGCTATATTTTTTTTAAACTTACTTTGGCCATTTTAGAAATCCTGTCCTGGGATGTTGGAACCATCCTGAATTGCCTTTGAGCTGAGTGATTTCCTGGGCCATTTCAGAGGACAGTTAAGTGCTACCAAATTGTTATGGGTCTGGAGCCACATGTAAGCCAGACCAGGTAAGGACAACAGTTTTCCCTTGCTAAAGAACATGAGTGAACCAGATGGGTTTTTACGTCAATCAATGACAGTTTCATGGTCACCATCACTGAGACCAGGGGACGAATTTTCCTGTTCCACCTGCCACAGGAATTGTAGCGGGCGAGGGGTGGACATGGAAAGGTCCATTGACCTCGGGATTTTCCAGTTTCAGGGCGAGCACAGCCGGAAAATCTCACCCTTGGGGGGCGATTCTCCCAAAAGCGCTGAATTGGTGGGATTGGTTCTAGATCACGACTGTTTTCTCAGTTCAACTTCACACCCGAATCTCCCCACTCTGTGCACTGCAGAGGTCCCAATCGTGAATATCATTAAAACTCCAGGGGGTCAGGCCTATTCGCACCGGAGTCTGACTGTTCTGGAACTCTGCGCATGCGCAGTGGCCCCAATCTGTCAGTCTCCCCGTTTGCTGGCCAGCTCAATCGCGGCTCCCCACAACAATTCCTGGGCCAGCCCTGAGCCCCCCCCCCCCCCCGAGCACTCCGATGTCCAGCCCACTCCCCGTGGGAGTGGCGATCCACCCACCCTCCCACCCTGGCAGAACTCTCCCCCCCCCCCCCCTTCCCGGGGTCAGACCCCCCCAGAGGCAGGCTCCCCCCCGGCAGACCCCTCCTCCCAGCCCGCCCCAATCGCTGCCTTCCCTCCATCCCAGACCGATCCTGTCTGCAGAGTGGCAGCGGGAACCCCACTCCCACCGATCGCCCCTAGGTCCCGCCCACAATAGGCCCTTGGCACTGCCTGATTCCCGATGGGCAGTGCCAAGGTGCCCCTTGGGCACTTTGCCCCTTGAGCAGTGCCAGGGGGCACAGGCTGGCACTGCCAGGGTGCCCATGCCCACGGGGCACAACCCCCTGCTGCACGACCCCTTGGGGGGTCCTGATTGCCCCCACTTCATTCTGGTGTGGTCTCCCGCTAGTTCCCCAATTGTCGGAAGCTACTCTAAACCCTGCCGGAATGAAGTATTCCTGGCGGAGAATCAATCGGGATCGGTAAGTTCCCGATAATGAAATGGTAAACACATTTAAACTACATTAAAAAAAATTCAAATGACTTACCTGTCTTCTCGCCGGTTTCCAGCGTGGTCTGGACTCCGACTGTTCTCCGGCTCTGGGAGATGTGCATGTGTTCCCGGCGCATGCGCAAATTCCAGAAAAAGGCCGACGATGCGCATCTCCCAGCCCGACCCTCCAGAAAAGTTGCGGTTTGCGATGGGAGAATCACCCTCTAGGTTTCAATTGCAGATTTTTCTTTATTAATTGAATTTAAAGTTGACTAGCTGCCTGGTTGGGTTTTGAACACATGTCCCCAGCGCTTTAGCTTGGGCCTCTGGATTACTAATCCAGTAACATGACCAATATGCCATCATAACCACCACTCCGCCCCCTCCCCAAACCCACCCCCTCTCTGTGGCCAGTTAGTGCCTCTCGCTGCTGTCAGGTTTGAGGTTTGACACTGGGTAGGCCTCCCCTGATTAAAATTACTTTGTGGCATCAATGACATCAATGGGCCACAACATCTGAAGTCAAATTAGGTCCCAGCTTCGACAGCCTTGAATGTTGGTGAAGACAAAATGGTGGTGGGTGTGTATGGACCCCGAGCAAGTAAATAGACTTGCCTAATTTTAACTGCATTTTCACCACCGTCCTCATTGGGTAAGGGGGAGTTTAGCAGGGACCTTTAATCTTTTCCCATGCTGCTTGCTCATGCATTTGCTTCAGTGCAGTTCTCCTTTAGTCCTCCAACAATGCTCCCACCACAGCTAGTTTACCCTCGCAGCAACCATGGCATTCCATTGAACAAGATGGCCATCTTGTTTTTGGATTTGCAGATAAGAGAGGAATTTCTGTGGGGGAGGGGGGAGGAAAAACTGATACCTAGCAACAGGCAACCAGGCAATTATGCAATATAACCCAGGCACAATTATCTGAGCACTTTGGAGGATACCTGCCTTTGCTATGGATGCTTCAGCTCAATACTGTGACCTATCAGAGTGAAAGCTACAGGTGGCATCTTGCACAATGCAAACTCTACCATGTTGTGGTTAAAGGCACACCCACATTAAACTTTAATAGAATGCACTGTCTGAATATTTGGGGGTGGCAGATTCATCCTCAGGTGGATGGTAGTGGTAATATCACTGGGCGAGTAATCCAAAGGCCCAGGCTAATGCTCTGGGGACATGGGTTCCGATCCCACCATGGTAACCCATGGAATGTCAGTTCTGTTAATAAATCTGGAAAGTAAAACTATTCTCAGTAATGTTGATCGTGAAACTATCATTGATTGTTGTTTAAAAAAACCCATCTGATTCACTAATGCCCTTCAGGGAACGAAATCTGCTACCTGGTCTGGCCTACATGTGACTCTAGATTCATAGGACAGGGTTTTCCAGCCATGCTCACCCCAAGACTGGAAAATCCCACCCGAATGGTCCGTGTCCCGCCTGCTATGATTCCCGTGGTGGGTGGGACAAGAAGATTCTTCTCACGGTGGTTGGTTAACTCCCCTCTGAAATGGCTTGACAAGTCTCTCACTTAAGGATGGGCAACAAATGCTGGCTTTGCCAGTGATGGCCACATACTAAGAATGAATAAAGAAAAATAGCTCAATGATTAGTGCTGGAAACAAACTTTTAAAAAGAAAGTGGATAAATACTTGAAAATACAAAATTCTTAAAGGATCCAAGAAGACAGGGAAATAGACTCAAGGTGGTTATTGAGAGTTTGGGCAGATTATATTGTCAGCCAAAGATGAAGTAACAGTTGGATCTACCTGCCTGGGAGTCTCCATTCAGTATAGAGAATTTAATAGAGATCTATTTGATATGTTTAAGATAATTTAAAAATGGAAAAGGTCGATAGAGAGAAACTATTTCCCTAATCAAGAGTCCAGCATATGGAGGCATACCTTAAAATTAAAGAGTTTGCAAGAATAAAGAAGCGATAGTCAAAATCTGCTTATCTCTCCCTAAAAAGCTGTTGAAGGTGGGGTTCAACTCAAAATGTCAAAATTGAGATTGATTGATTTTTGCTAGGGGGTCTTAAGAGATATGGAAACAAGGCTGATAAATGGAGTGGAGATACAAATCAGCCATGATTTAATTGAACAGTGTTCAGTTTAGGTGATAGGACTCTTGCCTTTGAGTCAGAAGGTTAGAGGTTCCATTCTTGAGCACAAAACGTCAAAGCTGACATTCCAACTCAGCATTGAGGGAGTGCTACATTTTCACCAATGCTGCCTTTCAGATAAGACATTATAAATCAAGGCAGTGTCTCCTTTCAATGTGGAGTTGCCCGCGTTGGACTGGGGTAGGCACAGTAAGTAGTCTCACAACACCATTCATCAGGTAAATGCCTGATGCACTCACCTGATAAAGGAGCAGTGCTCCAAAAGCTCGTGCTGCCAAATGAACCTGTTGGACTTTAAGCTGGTGTTGTGAGACTACTTACTATCTCCTCTCAATGTCACTATTTCAAAGACAAGCAGGGCTTTTCCCCCTGATGCCCTGGCCAATATTTATCCCTGAATCAACATCACTGCAGCAGATTATCTGGTTTTTATTGTATTGCTGCTTGTGGAAGACTGCGCTATACAGGTTCACTGTCACATTTCCTACATTACAACAGTGGCTACACTTCAAAAGTGCTTCATTGGCTGCAGAGTACTTTGGGATGTCCTGTGATTGTGAAAGGCACTAAGTGCAAATCTTTCTTTCAACTGGCTTGAAGGGCTGGCTGGACCACTCCTTTTTTAAGCTTTATTCCTAATAAGATATAACCTTTGGTAATAACTCTGGAAAAATAACATAGAAAAATCAAGATTTAAGAAGAGCAAGCATCTTTTTAATTTCATTATAATTTAAATTGATAGTACAAGAATAAAGCAAATACGCTGGCACATCCCTGTGAAACATATGGTGTAGTTTTCCCATCCTGCCCACCACTGGAATCATAGTGGGTGGGATCGGACCATGCAAACGTCCATTGATCTCGGGCAGCAATTTCCAGCCTTGGGGAAAGTGCGGCCGGAAAATCCCGCCAGTTGGCAGTTTCTAGTACAGAATACAACTGTTGCTGAAAAGCGAGACATTTTGTCAAAGCTTTTCATCTTGCAGTTATCAGGACAACCACAAGAATGACTAGGGTTGGGAAGCATTTTCCGATCGGGGCCATTGTGATCTCCTGGACTCGTTTCGATCGCCTCAGGGGGTCGGAGAAGAATTTCCCAGATTTTTTTTCCCCATATTGGCCCTGGGGTTTTTCACTCTGGGTTTTCGCCTCTCCCTGGAGATCACATGGTCTGGAATGGGGGGGTGGGGGTGAGTTAACAGGTTGTAATGAACAAAGCATCGTAGCTGTGAGGGACAGCTCGGTGGATAGGATACTGGTATGTAGATAGGCTGGAAAATTGGGCGGGGATCCTGGATTCAGGATTCAATCCTGGACCGGGGAGCGGCGTGGGCTTGGAGGGCCAAAGGGCCTGTTCCTGTGCTGTATTGTTCTTTGTTCTTTGTAATGCCAAATTTCAAACAGTCACAACAATTTATATTGTAGGAATATGGTTGGCAATCAACAAGGTGTTGCCATGGAGAGAGCAACGGTGAACTAAAGGCTTTCCAAGGTTCACAGATTGACCTTATCAGCAATCTTGTAAATAGGGCCCTAGCTATTCGCTCACCTTGCAAGCTTAAGAACAACAGAGAACAAAGAACAATACAGCACAGGAACAGGCCCTTCGGCCCTCCAAGCCCGCGCCGCTCCCCGGTCCAGGATTGAATCCTGAATCCAGGATCCCCGCCCAATTTTCCAGCCTATCTACATCCTAATATCCTATCCACCGAGCTGTTCCTCACAGCTACGATGCTTTGTTCATCACAACCTATTAACTCACCCCCACCCCCCCATTCCAGACCATGTGATCTCCAGGGAGAGGCGAAAACCCAGAGTGAAAACCCCAGGGCCAATATGGGGAAAAAAAAATCTGGGAAATTCCTCTCCGACCCCCTGAGGCGATCGAAACGAGTCCAGGAGATCACACTGGCCCTGATCAGAAAATGCTTCCCAACCCTATTCATTTCCACTTCTGCTTTACGAACACCATCTGAATTCCCTGCCCCCGAGACAGGTTCCCAACTATCCGCAGTCTCGCTCTGTACTGGCACCAGCAAGATGATCATAGAATGAAGCCTTGAAACGAGAAACAAAGAACAATTAGCCCGCGCCGCTCCCTGGTCCAAACTTGACCACTCTTTTGTATCCCTCCATTCCCACTCCGTTCATATAGCTGTCTAGATAAGTCTTAAACGTTCCCAGTGTGTCCGCCTCCACCACCTTGCCCGGCAACACATTCCAGGCCCCCACGACCCTCTGTGTAAAATATGTCCTTCTGATATCTGTGTTAAACCTCCCCCCCTTCACCTTGAACCTATGACCCCTCGTGAACGTCACCACCGACCCGGGGAAAAGCTTCCCACCGTTCACCCTATCTATGCCTTTCATAATTTTATACACCTCTATTAAGTCTCCCCTCATCCTCCGTCTTTCCAAGGAGAACAACCCCAGTTTCCCCAATCTCTCCTCATAACCAAGCCCCTCCATACCAGGCAACATCCTGGTAAACCTCCTCTGTACTCTCTCCAAAGCCTCCACATCCTTCTGGTAGTGTGGCGACCAGAACTGGACGCAGTATTCCAAATGCGGCCGAACCAACGTTCTATACATCTGCAACATCAGATCCCAACTTTTATACTCTATGCCCCGTCCTATAAAGGCAAGCATGCCATATGCCTTCCTCACCACCTTCTCCACCTGTGACGTCACCTTCAAAGATCTGTGGACTTGCACACCCAGGTCCCTCTGCGTCTCTACACCCTTTATGGTTCTTCCATTTATCGTGTAGCTCCTCCCTACATTATTCCCACCAAAATGCATCACTTCGCATTTATCAGGATTGAACTCCATCTGCCATTTCTTTGCCCAAATTTCCAGCCTTTCTATATCCTTCTGTAGCCTCTGACAATGTTCCTCACTATCTGCAAGTCCTGCCAGTTTTGTGTCGTCCGCAAACTTACTGATCACCCCAGTTACTCCTTCTTCCAGATCATTTATATAAATCACAAACAGCAGAGGTCCCAATACAGAGCCCTGCGGAACACCACTAGTCACAGGCCTCCAGCCGGAAAAAGACCCTTCCACTACCACCCTCTGTCTTCTATGACCAAGCCAGTTCTCCACCCATCTAGCCACCTCCCCCTTTATCCCTTTAACATGGAAATAGAGCACATCGAAGCTACCCTGTCGGACAGTGCCTATCCTGGTCAGATCATTGTTCGCTATGTATTACGCAAACTCACAAATGGGCCAAGGTCGCCACTTTTGGACCTGAGAAGTCTATATTAAATGACCCTGGAAAGGCAAAGTTTTTCAAAATCTTGAACAATAGATTAAACAAGCCTTTTGCAGCAGCTATGTGAGTGATATTTTCCACCAACAGGAGGATGTAGCCATCCAGAAAGATGTTCTTTCTACCACACAATTGATCAATGTTGTGTATGAATTTCAGTGCCAATGCAATGCCAGATAAGTAGGCCATACGCCCCAATAATTGTCTGATCGAATCAAACTGTACATTCTTTTGGCTATTCGTAATAGGCTACATTATTATAATAGGCTACATAATTACTACATAATAGGGTACAAACTATTCAACCAGATCATGCTTGCAAAACACAAAATAAAACATCAACTATTAAATGTGATTCCATGATTGGGCAGCACTTGCTGAGCTATTAGGGATAGTCAACACGGTTTTGTGAAGGGTATGTCGTGCCTCACAAACCTTATTGAGTTCTTTGAGAAGGTGACCAAAGAGGTAGATGAGGGTAAAGCAGTTGATGTGGTGTATATGGATTTCAGTAAAGCGTTTGATAAGATTCCCCACGGTTAGCTATTGCAGAAGATACGGAGGCATGGGATTGAGGGTGATTTAGTGGTTTGGATCAGGAATTGGCTAGCTGTAAGAAGACAGAGGGTGGTGGTTGATGGGAAATGTTCATCCTGGAGTTCAGTTACTAGTGGCGTACCGCAAGGATCTGTTTTGGGGCCACTGCTGTTTGTCATTTTTATAAATGACCTGGATGAGGGCGTAGAAGGATCGGTAAGTAAATTTGCGGATGACACTAAAGTCAGTGGAGTTGTGGACATTGCGGAAGGTTGTTGCGGGTTACAGAGGGACATAGATAAGCTGCAGAGCTGGGCTAAGAGGTGGCAAATGGAGTTCAATGCGGAAAAGTGTGAGGTGATTCACTTTGGAAGGAGTAACAGGAATACAGAGTACTGGGCTAATGGTAAGATACTTGGTAGTGTGGATGAACAGAGATATCTCGGTGTGCATGTGCATTGATCCCTGAAAGTTGGCAACCAGGTTGATAGGGTTGTTAAGAAGGCGTACGGAGTGTTAGCTTTTATTGGTAGAGGGATTGAGTTTCGGAGCCAGGAGGTCATGTTGCAGCTGTACAAAACTCAGGTGTGGCCGCACTTGGAGTATTGCGTACAGTTCTGGTCGCCGCATTATAGGAAGGATGTGGAAGCATTGGAAAGGGTGCAGAGGAGATTTACCAGGATGTTGCCTGGTATGGTAGGAAGGTCTTATGAGGAAAGGCTGAGGGACTTGAGGTTGTTTTCATTAGAGAGAAGAAGGTTAAGAGGTGACTTAATAGAGGCATACAAGATGATCAGAGGATTAGACAGGGTGGATAGTGAGAGCCTTTTTCCTTGGATGGTGATAGCAAGCATGAGGGGACATAGCTTTAAATTGAGGGGTGATAGATATAGGACAGATGTCAGAAGTAGGTTCTTCACTCAGAGAGTAGTAAGGACGTGGAATGCCCTGCCAGCAGCAGTAGTGGACTCGCCAACATTAAGGGTATTTAAAGGGTCATTGGATAAACATATGGATGATACTGGAATAGTGTAGGTTAGATGGGCTTTAGATTGGTTTCACTGGTCGGCGCAACATCGAGGGCCGAAGGGCCTGTACTGCGCTGTTATGTTCTATCTTGAGTGCGCTAATAGATACACTAACAACCAATTTAAACTAATCAGTCCAACTCGTAAAGTGGCTCATTTACAATTGCTAGAAATGACACACATTCACGCACACTGAGTTTGATGCCACCAAAAGGAATGCTTTCAAGCCTTGTATCTTTTTTGAATTACATCGGAGCTTCCGGAGCCTATAGTTCCACGTTGCTTTCTCCAGGGATATTTCTCAGCCAGTCAAAGTCGACTTGCCAAACAATTAACATATTTTTGCCCCATCGTATCAATTGTTCTGATTGTTTGAAATTTGGCAATTTTCCTGATGAGTGCAATACTAAAAGCTTCTGTAGCATGTCTCCCTTTCTGGCAGCATTCAAACATAAGAACATGGAACTCATTTCTTTCCGGGTGGAAATGGTAATCCTAATTTGGATTGGAGGCAGGGAGAATATTAAATGGGGAGAGGGGCACATGCAGATGAGGAGTCTTTCAGCACTACATGCTGGGTCTGCTTTTATAATCATATGTAAACTTTGGGACTGAGTCTGACTTCGTATACTTGCTGGAGATCAAATAAGTCGCTAATGATGTTAATCCATTCAATGACACATGAGGCAGACAAAATATGTCCTTATGTTTGTTTCCACAGCTAGTTTTCCCTGGAATTGGTCATGAGTTAAAGGCTAGCTTGAGGGATGCCACTCCACATCAAGCAAGGCTAACCAGGCAACTCTCCCGCACTTAGCATCTACCATTAGGCACACCGGAAGGATTTGCAGGTCGATAATCAACCCGTTTGGCCACATTATACATGCACCTACTGTGTCAGGCCCTATAGTGGGACTCAAACCCAGAGCTTCTGTCCCAGAGGGATACTACTCACTGCACCGCAAGATCTTCCCCAATGAGATATATGGACTTGTATTGACTATGTAATCTATATTTATGTTTAAAAATTATGGAAACTCATGATTTGTATACCAAATCTCTTGATTTTTAAGAATTAGTCTTCTGAGTTATCAAACAGTGGAGTTGGCAGTACTATGAAGATGTAACCCAGTCATGCAGTCAGAATTGCTCACACACGACAAGTGTGAGCAAAGTGTGAACAAAATAACTGATTTGTTTGGACTTATTTTTAATATTCACAGGCATGAACATATGAAAATGATGGACAGAAAGAGACCAATTAGCCCATCAAACCTGCCCCACAGCTGTCTGGAGCATAGACATTTTCCATCTTTTCCCAACACAACACACATACATACTTGCAGCCTTACAGTGATCATTGTATTGGAAGGTTTAGGATGATGATAGAAAATAAAAATAGGCAATCCAGGGTAAAAATATTTAACTCAGGGAGATCCAACTTCAGTGGGGCAAGAATGGAGCTGGACCAGTTAGACTGGAATGAAAGCTTGTTGGGAAAAACTGTAGCTGAACAATGGGCCACCTTCAAAACAGCAATGGTCTGGACACAGTTAAGGTATATTTCCTTAAAAGGGAAAGGTTAGGCAAACAAATCCAGAGCTCACTTTATGAAAAAGGAGATAGAAATTAAGATAAGGAAGATTCAGTGTTCTTATGACAGTTGTCAGGTAGAAAATACAATTGAGAACCAAGAGGAATACCGAAAGTTCAGAGGGGAGGTGATAAAGCACATTCGAGAAACAAAGAGGGATTATGAGTAAAGACTGGCAGCCAACATAAAGGGCAATCCCAAAGTATTCTCTTGGCATATAAATCGTAAAAGGGTGGTAAGCAGAGGTGTAGAGCCAATTGGGGACATTAAAGGGGATTTATGTGTGGAAGTAAGTGGCATGGCTGAGGTATTAAATAAATACTTTGCATCTGTCTTTACCAAGGAGGTACCAGAATATGGTGACAAATGAGGAAACTCTGTCCCTAGAAGGATGATAAAGAGTAAGTGTTGAAGAGACTATTGGTACTGAAAGTTGGCAAGTGCACTAGATGAGATGCATCCAAGGATATTCAAGGAAGTGAGAATCAAAATTCCAGTCTTCTTTAAATTCAGGGAAGGTGCCAGAGGACTGGAGAATTGCAAATGTTCTTATTCAAAAAAGGTTGTAAGAAAAGCCACAGCAATTACAGGCCAGTCAGTGGACAAGCTTCTAGAAACAATTATTCAGAATGGAATTAGTAGTCACTGGAAAAATGTGGGTTGATTAGGAAGAGTCAGCATGGATTTCGAAAGGGAAATTGTGTTTAACTAACTTGCTGGAGTTTTTTGAGGAGCCAACAGAAAGGGTGGATGAGGGTAGTGCTGTTGATGTGGTGACATGGGCTTTCAGAAGGCATTTGATACAGTGCACACAACAGACTTGAGAAAAGTTATAGCTCATGGAATAAAAGGGACAGTAGTAACATGGATACAAATCTGGATGAATAACAGAAAGCAGAGAGTAATGGTCAATGGATATTATTTGGGCTGGAGGAAGATAGTGTTGTTCCCCAGTGGTCGATATTGGGACCTTGTTTTTCCTAATATATATTAATGATCTGGTGAGCAGGGGACAATTTCAAAGTTTGCAGTTGAGACAAAACTTGGAATATTGTAAAATGTGGAGAGGGCAGCGTAGAACTTCAATAGTACATAGACAAGTTGGTGGAGTGGGCAGATAGGTGGCAGATGAAATTCAATGTGGAGAAGTGTGAGGCGATGAATTATGGTAGGAAGAACATGGAAAGACAATACAAAATAATGGGTAAAATTCTTAAAGGAGTGCAGGAAGAGAGGGACCTGGATGTATATGCACATAGATCATTGAGGTTGGCAAGGCAGGTGGAGAAGACAGTTAATAAAGCACATAGTATCCTAGGCTTCATTAAGAGAGGCATGGAGTACAAGAGCAAGGAGGTTACACTGAACTTATACAAGACAGTAGTCAGCTAAAATATTATGTACAGTTATGGGCAACACACTATAGTAAGAATGTGAACACATCAGAAAGAGTGAAAATGAGGTTTACAAGAATGATTCCAGGGATGAGACGTTTCAGTTATGAGAATAAATTGGAGAGGTTGGCACTGTTCCTCTTGGAGAGAAGAAGGCTAATAAGAACATTTGATAGAGATGTTCAGAATCATGAGAGGGGTGGATAGAGTAGATAGGGAGAGACTGTTCCCACTCATAAGAGGATCAAAAATGAGAGGGCACAAGACGGTACAGATTTAAAGTGATTTGCTAGAGAAGCAAATGTGATGTGCGCACAATGAGTGGTTAGGGTCTGGAATGCACGGCCTGGAAGGATGATGGGAGGTAGGTTCAATCGAGGCATTAAAGAGGGAGATAGACGATTACTTGAATAGAAACAATGTGCAGGGATATGGGGAAAGGGCAAGTCAAAGGCACAAATTCATGATGCTCGTTTGGAGAACCAATGCAGACATGATGAGCCAAATGGTCTACTCCTGCACCATAACAATTCTGCGATTCTGTGATTTTGTTCAAAGCAGAAAAAAAACTGAGATTCAAGGCAACTTCTTTTGGAATTAAACCACAAGATTCCATGGATTTTGAACAACCAGAATAAATGTTACTATACAAGTTCAGAAAGAGAAAACAATTTACAATATGTACCTTACACTCTAACATTCAGGCTACGTATGAGATACATGTGAATTAACAGATGAACTGTGATTAAACACACCGCACAACAGATTAAATGACAGATGCAACCAAGACAGAGTCCATGGATTTCTCAAGAAACCACCCCCAGATGTCAGTCCCACTATGGGTCAGCCAATCTTACTGAAACTTTGTCTTTCTCACAAGTGTTTCCAATCCCCCACCTTTGAAAATCGTGTCTTGGAATTCTCTCCAAACGTCTCTTCCATTCGGGGTGGCTTTAACAAGAGTCTACCTTATAGCGTTTCAATCTGGCCTTCTTAAATTCCTTCCCCCTGGATTCCCAAGTACACTCAAACACTAGCTTAAAAGCACACTTTCAGATCTATGGTCATGCCAAGTAGAAGACTGCTGCTCCAGAGGGATACCTCCAGAGGGCCCAGTGGCCCTCCTTATAGCTCTTCCTTTAAGTTGGAGCCTGTTCTTGTGCCAATTGGCTGGCCAATCTGCATCAAACTGACTGCATCAAGAAGAGATGTTCACTGACCCTTGACTGATCTGGCGACCTATCAAAACACTCCCAGAGAGTCCCACCCCTGTTACTCGACAGGAATCAATGTAACAAGCGTTGAAACATTCCTACACCTTGAATGTTAAATCTCCACAGCCTGTGAATTTAACATCCAAGGACATGCAGATCAATGGATTTCATGACTCTGGACATTGTTGTCCACCATTCTGGGCCTTAATAGATTTCCCATAGAGAACTGGAGAAGAAAATAAAATAAATATTGCATAGCATGGAAGACAACAATGGTGGAAAACAACCAATCAAGTAATAAAGAATAGTCCAAACTTTGCTTCAACTCATATGAATAGGAAATAAATTGTTCCATTTCTTAACTCTGATCTTACTCAATAGATGACAAAGACATGTATGGACTACTGTAGTATACATCTGGGTGTTTCCTAATTCTCCTGTAATCTCTCCTATAATGAACTGATTCATGCATTACAACTCAACCCACAGTGACCTGACTAAATACAATTAGCTATCATCCTTTTTTTTTACAGAGTATTACATGAATTTACAGCACAGAAACAGGTCATTTGGACCAACTGGTCAATGCTGCCATTTATGCTTCACATGATCTTATTACTATCCTACTTCTTCTCATCATATCTAAATAATCTTGTATTTCTTTCTTCCGCCGATGTTTATCTCAGCTTCTCCTCCTTGTTTTCCAATCTCTTTATGGCCTTGCCTCTCCGTATCTCCTCCCAGAACCCTCTGAGATCCCTGCGCTCCTCTAATTCTGGCTTTGAACGTCCCCAATTTGATGCTCCACTATTGGTGGCCGTGTCTTCAGTTGTCTATTCTAAGCTCTGGAATAACCTTTTCTACACCTCTCTGCCTCACACTCCTCCTTAAGACACTGCTTCAAACAATGGGCGTGATCTTACCGGCCGTTCACGTCACACTCCCGCTGCAGCGAGGTTGGAGAATTTGACAAAAATCCCGCCGACGTGAACGGTGATAAGATTCCAGTCTATAAATATGACCAAGCTTTTGATCATCTGACCTAATATCCCTCTATATGCCTCAGTGTCATATTTTGATTTATAATACTGATGTGAAGCACCTTGGGATGTTTTAAGTTTAGTTAATAATGTCACAAATAGGCTTACATTAACACTGCAATGAAGTTACTGTGAAAATCCCCTAGTCACCACACTATGCAGATACACTGAGGGAGAATTTAGCATGGCCAATGCACCTAACCAGATGTCTTTTGGACTGTGGGAGGAGACCGGAGCACCCGGAGGAAACCCACGCAGACACAGGGAGAATGTGCAGGCTCCGCACATACAACACAGTGACCCAATCCAGGAATTGAACCCAGGTCCCTGGCACTATGAGGCAGCAGTGCTAACTACCGTGCCGCCCTTTAAATTATTATTCTTGTTGTTCCCCTTTAAACACATCAGCGCTGTCTGCCTCAACTACCCCATGTGGTAGCAAAGTCCAGTCTCTCGATAAAGAAGAACTTCCAATACGAATTATTAGTGACTGGCTTATATTTATGTTTTGGACATTTTCCTGTAAATGCTCTGATATAATGCATTGAGGTTAGTTATTTGAATGGCAAGATAGGTCATTTAATATTTGGCAAACCTAAAGCAGATATTTGATACAACATTAGCAGAGTTTCTCATTCCATAAACAGTTTCTGGGTGTGGCACATGCAGGATGCCAGAAATGTTTGTTCCCTTAAATTGCTACAGGAGATGCTTTAAGCATTCCGTCACCTGAGATTGAAGCAAAGCAATGTTATAACCAGGTCAATTCCTGATAAGGTAAGGGAGGCATTTTGGCACAAGTGATATTTTTATGTGGATATGATCAGTAATATAACCACAGAGGAACGCATCAGAAAATATAAAAAGGTAGGTCTTTCTGAAATGCAATTTGAGGTCAGCTTTAGATATGTTTATTGAACAAACATCCATCACTGAGAATACAATAAGCTCTTGGTGTGGGAAACCAGAACAGTAATCCACTGTAAATGTGTCGCAACATGCAGTTTGTCCATACGGACAATTAATTTAATGGGTTAAATCTCGTCGCTGAAGTGAGTTAGTTTATTAATGTAATGGATTAATCTTTATGATTGGGATCGATGCATCTGAACTAGATAAAGGAAAATCCAGTCGCGTTTTCTGATCACTATCTGGTGACCTTTGCTTTAAAACGTGTGTGTGTTGTGTGTCTATACGAGTGCTTGTGGCAAAGGTTTGGTGTGATGCCTCATAAAGTTGAATACCCTGTCAATGTTCATATCCCAGCTCAGTCACAAAGACTGCACAGTCCAGATGAGATATTGCAGGCTTGGGTTACTGTACTGTGCTCCAATCATAAGGAGGAGAGGAGAGGAAGATCCATGTATCCATGTAAATTGTTTGCTAATTCTTTCCAATATTTGAAAATTCATGGCTCAGTAACATAGGGCAGAATTTTACAGTCCTCCATCAGCGGCTCATGGAGCGGCTCATAACATTCCCTGGAGGATTTCCCACAGCCCTCCTGCCTGTCCCAACCTTTGTGCAATTTTATGTGGAGCAGGCAATGTCTGGAACCCCCTGTCACCCCAACCAGGCCCTAAAATGGCCAATATGTTCGGATGAGACGTGAGCACTCGGGTAGTGCACTAGAAAGCTTTAGATTGGCTAAGAGGGAGTTGAAGAGCGAGCTTAGAAGGGCTAAAAGGGGACATGAGAAGACTTTGGCGGATAGGGTTAAAGAGAATCCTAAGGCGTTCTATAGGTATGTCAAGAACAGAAGGTTGGTTAGGGCAAGTTTAGGGCCAGTTATAGATGGCAGAGGGAAGTTATGTGTGGAACCGGAGGAGATTGGTGAAGCATTGAACCAATATTTCTCTTCGGTGTTCACGCAAGGGGACATGAATATAGCTGAGGAGGACACTGGGTTGCAAGGGAGTAGAATAGACAGTATTACAGTTGATAAGGAGGATGTGCAGGATATTCTGGAGGGTCTGAAAATAGATAAATCCCCTGGTCCGGATGGGATTTATCCAAGGATTCTCTGGGAGGCAAGAGAAGTGATTGCAGAGCCTCTGGCTCTGATCTTCAGGTCGTCGTTGGCCTCTGGTATAGTACCAGAAGATTGGAGGTTAGCGAATGTTGTCCCATTGTTTAAGAAGGGGAACAGAGACTTCCCCGGGAATTATAGACCGGTGAGTCTCACTTCTGTTGTCGGCAAGATGTTGGAAAAAATTATAAGGGATAGGATTTATAGTTATTTGGAGAGTAATGAATTGATAGGTGATAGTCAGCATGGTTTTGTGGCAGGTAGGTCGTGCCTTACTAACCTTATTGAGTTTTTTGAGAAAGTGACCAAGGAGGTGGATAGGGGCAAGGCAGTGGACGTGGTATATATGGATTTTAGTAAGGCGTTTGATAAGGTTCACCATGGTAGGCTTCTGCAGAAAATGCAGATGTATGGGATTGGGGGTGATCTAGGAAATTGGATCAGGAATTGGCTAGCGGATAGGAAACAGAGGGTGGTGGTTGATAGTAAATATTCATCATGGAGTGCGGTTACAAGTGGTGTACCTCAAGGATCTGTTTTGGGGCCACTGCTGTTTGTAATATTTATTAATGATCTGGATGAGGGTATAGTTGGGTGGATTAGCAAATTTGCTGATGACACCAAAGTCGGTGGTGTGGTAGACAGTGAGGAAGGGTGTCGTAGTTTGCAGGAAGACTTAGACAGGTTGCAAAGTTGGGCCGAGAGGTGGCGGATGGAGTTTAATGCGGAGAAGTGTGAGGTAATTCACTTTGGTAGGAATAACAGATGTGTTGAGTATAGGGCTAACGGGAGGACTTTGAATAGTGTGGAGGAGCAGAGGGATCTAGGTGTATGTGTGCATAGATCCCTGAAAGTTGGGAATCAAGTAGATAAGGTTGTTAAGAAGGCATATGGTGTCTTGGCGTTTATTGGTAGGGGGATTGAATTTAGGAGTCGTAGCGTTATGTTGCAACTGTACACAACTCTGGTGCGGCCGCACTTGGAGTACTGTGTGCAGTTCTGGTCCCCACATTACAGGAAGGATGTGGAGGCTTTGGAGAGGGTGCAGAGGAGGTTTACCAGGATGTTGCCTGGTATGGAGGGGAGATCCTATGAGGAGAGGCTGAGGGATTTGGGATTGTTTTCGCTGGAAAGGCGGCGGCTAAGAGGGGATCTTATTGAAACATATAAGATGATTAGAGGTTTAGATAGGGTGGATAGTGATAGCCTTTTTCCTCTGATGGAGAAATCCAGCACGAGGGGGCATGGCTTTAAATTGAGGGGGGGTAGTTATAGAACCGATGTCAGGGGTAGGTTCTTTACCCAGAGGGTGGTGAGGGATTGGAATGCCCTGCCAGCATCAGTAGTAAATGCGCCTAGTTTGGGGGCGTTTAAGAGATCCGTAGATAGGTTCATGGACGAAAAGAAATTGGTTTAGGTTGGAGGGTCACAGTTTTTTTTTAACTGGTCGGTGCAACATCGTGGGCCGAAGGGCCTGTTCTGCGCTGTAATGTTCTATGTTCTATGTTCTATGTTCTATCAATTAATGGCCCAATTACAATTTGTCTCTTTTATGGACAGGTCACACCTGGGCAACTTACCACACCGTCTAGAAGAAGCCAGTGCTGTAGCTGTAGGAAACAGTTTGGTTTGCAGCAAAACTAGTTCTGGAGCACAGATCTCCAGCCGGGATGTTGTCAGGCCCATAGCCTTTGCTCAAAGCCCAAAAGGCTCTAGATTAGGGAGTAGAAATTCACCTTGGGCAGTGGCGAACAATGAACGATCTCAGATTGGCCACCCAGCCAATAAGTGCCTGAGATTCAGCTCCACAATGGACAATCTAATATCACCCATTCTGCATCACCAGCTGAGACAGATTACCAGCCCTGAAGCAATTATGAGCCTGGTTTCTAGCATCCTTGGATTTTTATAGTTTACTCCCGCACAAAGTAAAAATTTAACCTAAAGGTTGGCTGCTCGAGAATGTACTGAAGTGTAAGACCTTATTTTCATTGTATTATGGGATACTCCAAAAACATTTGAGTGTTGCAATGGCTATTGTGCTAGGAACAAAAAAATAAAATAAAAGAACGTGGTCAAAGTTACTGTTCCTGAATGCATTCTATTCATTCACTAATCTCTTCCATCAGTGGAGACAGGATTATTCTTTAGTTTCATTGCTTTTAAACCCAACATATGCAGTCACACAGTTCCCAATAGCTCTGATGCTCTACATAACTCCTTTTGCCTCAAGCGTTAAAGATATTCAAAGTGATATTTAATTCCTAAAAGCCCAGGAGTGCAATTCCCGACTACATGTGCTGGGCGTAACGCCACACGTGTTCAGTTTGGATTTCAAAAGCCTGTAAATTGTAAAATCAGCAAGACCGCAGAGGAAGTAAGAGCCCAACCTCCTCAACAATTGCTCGCCACGGCACAGTTAAGGAAAATAATGGAGAGACCTTTAGCCTTGCTGGGATCTGCTTTATTGTCCTGTCTCCAACAGAACCTGTCCTTCAACAACTGGGGAGTTAAATACATTCAGTGTGTAAGATGGCTATTAACCAGCCATAGTCTCCTGACATCATCCTGATGACACATGGCACTATTTTTGCATGAGTTTTACATGAACACGTTAGCCAGTTTGCTGACAGTATCCCTCACCAACTGTGTCATGATATGATTTGTTAACAGCAAAGTGAAATCACCTCACGTCTGAGTCCAAAAAGAAAAGCGCCTAACTTGGAAACCGGGTGGATTATAATTTTTTTAAATACTGCTAAAAAGGAGAGTTCTGTACCAAGGCAGAAAATACACCTTAACAAAATCAGGTGCTCCCTACAATGCCAAATAAAGTGCTATTATGTGTCTCAAATACTGAAAGTAGAGAAAGTAGCACCAGTAGAATGTAAAACTAGATCTGTGGGACTCTGAGTCATGTAGCTTCATTGCACTCCTCAAAAATGGCAAAGAATGTAGAAGGTCTAGGATGTATTTTTATTCATGTTTCTCAATGGGCGTGTACCGTGTATAATGTACCGTGGGCGGCACGGTAGCACAGTGGTTAGCACTGCTGCTTCACAGCTCCAGGGTCCTGGGTTCGATTCCCGGCTCGGGTCACTGTCTGTGTGGAGTTTGCACATTCTCCTCGTGTCTGTGTGGGTTTCCTCCGGGTGCTCCGGTTTCCTCCCACAGTCCAAAGATGTGTGGGTTAGGTTGATTGGCCAGGTTAAAAATTGCCCCTTGGAGTCCTGGGATGCGTAGGCTGGAGGGATTGGTGGGTAAATATGTGGGGTGGGGCCTGGGTGGGATTGTGGTCGGTGCAGACTCGATGGGCCGAATGGCCTCCTTCTGCACTGTAGGGTTTCTATGATTTCAATGTTAATAGCAAATGATCAATTGTCAATATTGTGTGACAGAGATAAAACTATCCCTCCTCATCTTTCTCGAGCTGTCTGCAACCTTTGACACCGTTGACCAGACCATCTTCTTCCAGCACCTTTCCACCGTCACCAGCTGGGTGGGGCTGACTCCTGGGACTGCCTGTTTCCATTCTAACCAATCTAATCATGGCCAGAGTAACACTTGCAATGGCTTCTCTTCCTACTCCTAAATTGTTACTTCTGGCAATCCCCCAAGGATCAATCCTTGGCCCCTCCTTTTTCTCATCTATATGCTGCCCCTCAGCATCATCATCTGAAAACATACAGTTCACGTGTACACTGACAACACCCAGCGATACCTCACCCACCAACTCTCTCGACACCACTATTTCTGAATTATCACACTGCTGATCTGGATGAGCAGACATTTCCTCCAAACTTGAAGCCATTGTTTTCAGACCCTGTTACAAACTCTGTTCCCTAGTCATATTTGACCCTAAGACGAGCTTCCATCACCAAGTCCTCCTATTTCCATTCCTTTCTTAACTCAAGTGTTGACTATTTCAACACACTTCAGTTTCCCAGGTTCCATTTCTGGTAAACATAAGGTCATCCAAATCTATGCTACTTGTGTCCTAAGTTGTGTCAGTCCCACTCACCCCAGTGCTTGTCAACAAACCTTAGCTCACGGTGAAGAACCACCTCGATTTAAAAATTCTCCACATTGTTTTTAAATCCCACCATGGCTGAGCAACACACCCCGAGGGAATGTATGTGTTTGAAGAGATACATGGCAATGTCAACTACACATATAAGTACTTTAATGATATGCCTTGGATTTCATTCTCAAAGGTGTTGATAACTCCTTGTGAGCATTGAAGTTAATCCCCTCCGGGAAGTTGAACCAATCCACCTAACCTACACATTTTTGCAGTGTGAGAGGAAACTGGAGCACGGAGAGGAAACCCAAGGGGAGAACATGCAAACTCCACACAGACAGTCACCTCAGGCCGGAATCAAACCCGGGTCCCCAGCACTGTGAGGCAACAGTGCTAAGCACTCTGTCACCATGCCGCCTATGTCAAATTTTACTTTCTAATGTCCCTTGGGAAATTCTATTACAGTAAAGGTGCTATATAAATACAAGCTGTTGTTGTCTGAATTGTGGTGGAAGAATTAGTTGTAGCCAAATGTGGAGGTTACAGAGCAGGATTTTCCTTACGAGCATCAAGACCGCACCCCCTGTCAGGCTCAAGTGGGATACCAAAAACCCACACCATGTGGGGAACAGTCACTCATTGTGATTTTTCCAAAATTGGGTAATTAGTGGTCAGAGGGTGAAGGTGGGTGGGGTGGGGGGGGGGGGGGGGGGGGTGGCTGCAGGTGAACTCACCGTCCAATTAAGGACTTAAGGTGGATTCTTGAAGCTGAAGGGTCAATGGCAGGTCCTCCAGTTTGGATGAAGCAGCTGGATGCTATTGCAAGTAAGTGTGGGAGAGGGCACCCCAAAATTCAGGCACCTTCCCTCCAACAAAGCCTTCAGCATTAAATTCACAGCCTTTGGTTGTAGCTGTAACCATAACTCCTTGTGAGCATTGAAGTTAATCCCCTCCGGGAAGGTACCTTATGCTGAAGCACTCCTGAACTGAGCCTTATATATGGTGGAGAAACTTTGGGAAGTCAAGCAGTCAGCCCCTCATCGCAGCCTGCCCAGCCTCTTCACTGCTCTCATAGTCATGGTGTTAATGTGACTAGTCCCGTTCAGAGTCTCATCAATGCAGACCTACATCCTGAAGGTGGAGGACTTGTTAATTGGGGTTCCTTTGAAGGTCACAGGGAGATAGCTTTGCTTTCTCTTGTTTGAGGTAGTCATCCCTGACATATTTGTGGCACAGACGTTACCTTGTCAGCCGAAGACTGGTATTGTTTTAAGATGGCGTGGAACTTGTTATTATTGGAGGAGTTCCGAATTGAGTAGGGCACTTTGGAAACAGCCCCATTTGTGACATTATTTTGTATTAGTATACAGTGAAAAGTATTGTTTCCTACACTCTGTACAGACAAAGCATACTGTACTTAGGGAGGGAAAGGAGGGAATGCAGAATATACTGTTACAGTCATGGTTAGGGTGTAAAGGAAGATCAACTTAATGCGAGGTAGGCCCATTCAAAAGTCTGACAGCAGCAGAGAAGAAGCCTGTATCTTTTTCCCAATAAAAGGTGGAAGAGAGTATGTTTGGGGTGCATGGGGTCCTTGATTATGCTGACTGCTTTTCTGAGGCAGCGGGAAGTGTTCACAGTGTCAATGGGTGGGAGGCTGGTTTGAGTGATGAACTGGGCTTCATTCACAACCCTTTGTAGTTTCTTGCGGTCTTGGACAGATCAGGAGCTGACAGTGAGTATCATTGATAAAACAGCTGAAGATGGTTGGGCCAAGAAAGTTCCTTCAAGGAATGTGGATGTCCTTGAGTCAACAGTTGGCACATCAAAATGTGGAATTCCAATGGTCATTACCTGCTCTTTTGTCATTTTGTTCTGTCATGAGTTTTCTAGTGGGGCTCAATAGAATTGACCATTTCAGAGGTGTCATTTGCAGTGATTGGACTCAATGGGGTTTAAATAGTTGCTACAAAACACTGAGTCTGGGAAGGAAAGCTGCAGCCTGATATTGTTGGCTGCAGACGGTTGTTATAATCTGGCCCTGAATGTCATTGGTTCTGAAAATAATGTACATTCTTCAGATTCCTCTTCCTTATATGGTGCTGACCGTCAAAATCTTCCATTCCACCAGATTGGCCTGCTACCTCACATGCTTCTACTCACATATCTTCTTGCAGGGCAAACTATTGAAGCACTTCTCCCCTAATTGCCCAATTTTCCTCCCACCCACCCACTCCTGAACTATCCAGTTAGCAGCAAACATCCTTCCTCGCCCTGTTTGTCCACTCTATGACAACTCACGTAACCACATCCACCTTGTTTTGATAGTGGTCTATAATCCACAAATATGAAAGTTGGCCTAACCATAATTTACAGTGAGGCTTGTTACCAGTCAGTGCAAAAAAAGGTCCCCTATTGCTAAGTTGCAAGATGCCATGAGTGCCATGGATTCTCAAGAATAAAAGATGAACAGATATGGTGGCGCATTCTGCAAAGACGTGTGGACAAATGGAATTTCTGCATGCCCTATCAGAAATATTTTAAAGTATCATAGAAACCCTACAGTGCAGAAGGAGGCCATTCGGCCCATCGAGTCTGCACCGACCACAATCCCACCCAGGCCCTACCCCCACATATTTACCCGCTAATCCCTCTAACCTACACATCCCAGAACTCTAAGGGGCAATTTTTAACCTGGCCAATCAACCTAACCTGCACATCTTTGGACTGTGGGAGGAAACCGGAGCACCCGGAGGAAACCCACGCAGACACGAGGAGAATGTGCAAACTCCACACAGACAGTGACTCGAGCCGGGAATCGAACCCAGGACCCTGGAGCTGTGAAGCAGCAGTGCTAACCACTGTGCTACCGTGCCGCCCTTGCGGCAGTGGTATCAGTTGTTTTTATTCATAGAAACCAAATTTCACTTCAACGCTCACAAGCAGTTATCAATACCTATCAAGAATGAAATCCAAGGCATATTGTTAATGTACTTATATGTGTAGGTGACACTTCCTTGAATCACTTCAAACACATACATTCCCTCAGCCCACAATAACGCAGCTTACATATTTTGTCAAAAGGTGAGCTAATCACAGTGGTGAATACATGTGTAAATTCGTTCCTGCTCCTCATGTCTCCCAGGTTTTATGCAAATGGGTTTATTTTTGCTGCCATGTTACTGGAAGTATATTGTGCTCAATCATTGCACCAACATCTTAGTACCTGCAAGAACATGCTTTCAACACTCACAAGGTAGCAATATCCTTGTCAACTGTTCACTGCCATGCTTGTACAAAGATGGTAAGTTACGTCCCAGCTGTATGGAGTCTTGCATGGTCAATCTTCTTCTGCAGTATTGCTTTGAGCTCTGGGCACTGGAGCACTGGAAAAAAATTGGCCTTGAAGAGGTTATGGAACCAAGGCAGGTTAAGGAGACAGATCAGAAATTACCTAACTGAATGGAACAACAGGCTTGAGGGGTGAATGACCTATTCAGAAGGACATCCTAATATCCCTTTAGGTTTTGACAAGAATAACCATTAACACTTTAATGGCTGATTGCCCTTTGCAACTCTACAAGGGTTTAGGGGTTACCAGTCAGATATCTGCCAAAAAAAACTTTGTAAATTGTGTGAAATTCCACTCATGCTGTTGAGTTCCTTTGCCAAACAATTGTGCCTGTTACATTTATATTGGAACTACATGCTAGTGTCTGGTGGTCCTTATAGTGTCAGATACTACCAAACTCCCAAAGCTTATTTATAACCTTTCTAATCCCCAATATATTTCATATCCTGCACATTTCACCTGCAAGATATGAAAAATATGTTTCACTGTTTTATACCAGCTATGACTTATTCTCCTGGTTTATCCAAATTAGACCATTTATTGCTTCAGAGGTTCAGTCTGCTTAGAATTCACCTTCCATGGTGTTTATGTAGCCTTGTTAAAATTCTGAAATACATTGATATTTTGAAGCAAAAAGGCTAAATTTAGCTAGATTCCACTGAAAACCTACCCACTATTTATTCCCCAGATGGCTCCCTCTCCTTCAGCTCAGTACCTGTTATTATAGTGAATAACTGCACAAGAAATAGGCAGAATGTCTTCAAATACTTGGCTGTGCTTTAAAGATTTTCAAGCGATAATTCCTTTTGTTTGTAGATGTGCATATTAAAGTGAAAAATGAATTTTCCTTATTACTCTCTTCCAACCTTTAGCAGAAATTCCTTGTTTTGAAAATTCCTTTGGCAACATGGTAGCACAGTGGTTAGCACTGCTGCCTCACAGCACCAGGGAGCCAGGTTTGATTCCTGGCTTGGGTCACTGTCTGTGTGGAGTCTGTATGTTCTCTCCGTGTCTGCGTGGGTTTCCTCCGGGTGCTCCGGTTTCCTCCCACAGTCCAAAGATGTGCGGTTTAGCGTGCATTGGTCATGCTAAATTCTCCCTCAGTGTATCCGAACAGGCGCTGGAGTGTGGCGACTAAGCGATTTTTCACAGTAACTTCACTGCAGTGTTAATGTAAGCCTACTTGTGACACTAATAAATAAACTTAACTTAAACTTGCTTTTACTCTGGAAAAACTGCAATGGACACAGGAAAATGCTTTTCAGCAGTTTGTTGTCAACAGCTGGGCAGTCAGTTACAAAATAATATTTGCACTCCATCCACTCTATTGCCCTCAGTGAACTTGTCATTAAGATGTGAGTAAGTTGAGCAGTTTCTGCTTGATGTGTGGTAGATCCCCTGAACCCAGTAGCTCCTGGTTTATGTGAATCAGTGGCATTCTTGCTGCAGCTCATTATAGTAACAGGTTTCAGTGTTTTGCATGACTCTGATCATTGTCTAAGGGCCACGATCAGGTACGAACAGGGAGTTATGTCAAGTGATTATAATTCCAGACATACTTGCGTTCTTACTAAAACAAGTCAAACAGGGTGGACAAGTTGTAGAGAAAAGAAGCAAATGAAAATCATGACCATCGCGTCCGCGTTGGTTAATTTCCTGGTGCCAATATCACCAGATACTCCTATAATTAAACCTTGGAGCCCCATCAATTTGTGATGCATATTTCTCCGCCTATTATCTTGGCACATAAAAGTAAGACTGAGTGATTGTAGCAAAAAAACCTTTACTCTGTAAATCAGCTACCGGATGTATCACATGCAGCCACTTGCTTCACCTCTCATTGGAGAGCAACTTGCAAATATATTCTGTGCAGCTGATGCCTTGGGCTCTGAAGTAATGTGATTTTATTGTTATTAAACCAGGAGAATGTGTCAGATTAAAGTATTGGGACAAGCATTTTTCAACTCTTCCCAATATGAAAAATAACAAAGCCACTTGTTGGTTTCCCTCTAATCGTGACTTCAAACAAAAGTTTGTAGGGTGTAGCTTCAGTCCGACGTTATGTTGCATTGCTCCTGAACCAGAACAACTTGGAGCTCCTGACCTTCTAGCTGCCTGTAAACTATCTCCTGAAGAATGAACAAACAAAACAGGAGCAGGGGTAGGCCATTCAGCCCTTCAAACTTGCTCCACCATTCATTAAGATTATGCCTGATCTGTTTGTGTTTCGAATTCACAGAATGGGAATAGGGCGGCACGGTGGCACAGTGATTAGCACTGCTGCCTCACAGCGCCAGGGACCCAGGTTCGATTCCCGGCTTGGGTGACTGGGTGGAGTTTGCATGTTCTCCCTGTGTCTGCATAGGTTTCCTCCCACAGTCCAAAGATGTGCGGGTTAGGTGGATTGGCCATGCTAAATTGCCCCTTAGTGTCAGGGCGACTAACTAGGGTAAATGCATGGGGTTATGGGGATAGGGCCTGGGTAGGATTGTGGTCGGTGCAGACTCAATTGGCTGAATGGCCTCCTTCTGTGCTGTAGGATTCTATGAAATAAGGTTATTCAGAAATAAAAGACAATCAAGAGCTCCATCTCTAACTAACCGAATTAAAATAAACAGGTATCTATGAAAATTAAATGATAGCCTACCTCTGACAGTGGTAGCACAGTGGTTAGCACTGCTGCCTCACAGCTCCAGGGACCCGGGTTCAATTCTGTCCTTGGGTGACTGTCTGTGTGGAGTTTGCACATTCTCCTCATGCCTGTGTGGGTTTCCTCTGGATGCTCCAGTTTCCTCCCACAGTCCAAAGATGATGTGGAGATGCCGGCATTGGACTGGGGTGGGCACTGTAAGAAGTCTCACAACACCAGGTTAAAGCCCAACAGATGTTCGGAGGGAGGATGTACTGGCAGTTTTGAATAAACTGAAGGTCGATAAGTCCCCTGGGCCTGATGAAATATATCCCAGGATTCTTTGGGAGACAAGGGATGAGATTGCAGAGCCTTTGGTTTTGATCTTTGGGTCCTCACTGTCCACGGGGTTGGTACCAGAGGACTGGAGAATGGCGAATGTTGTTCCTCTGTTTAAGAAAGGGAATAGAAATGACCCTGGTAATTATAGACTGGTTAGTCTTACTTCGGTGATTGGTAAATTGATGGAAAAGGTCCCTAGGGATGGGATTTACGACCATATAGAAAGATGCGGATTAATCCGGGATAGTCAGCACGGATTCATGAAGGGCAAGTCGTGCCTGACAAATTTGATTGAATTTTTTGAGGAGGTAACTAAGTGTGTTGATGAAGGTAGGGCAATTGATGTCATATACATGGATTTTAGTAAGGCGTTTGATAAGGTCCCCCATGGTCGGCTTATGATGAAAGTGAGGAGGTGTGGGATAGAGGGAAAGTTGGCCGATTGGATAGGTAACTGGCTGTCTGATCGAAGACAGAGGGTGGTGGTGGATGGAAAATTTTCAGATTGGAGGCAGGTTGCTAGCGGAGTGCCGCAGGGATCAGTGCTTGGTCCTCTGCTCTTTGTGATTTTTATTAATGACTTAGAGGAGGGGGCTGAAGGGTGGATCAGTAAATTTGCTGATGACACCAAGATTGGTGGAGTAGTGGATGAGGTGGAGGGCTGTTGTAGGCTGCAAAGAGACATAGATAGGATGCAAAGCTGGGCTGAAAAATGGCAAATGGAGTTTAACCCTGATAAATGTGAGGTGATTCATTTTGGTAGGACTAATTTAAATGTGGATTACAGGGTCAAAGGTAGGGTTCTGAAGACTGTGGAGGAACAGAGAGATCTTGGGGTCCATATCCACAGATCTCTAAAGGTTGCCACTCAAGTGGATAGAGCTGTGAAGAAGGCCTATAGTGTGTTAGCTTTTATTAACAGGGGGTTGGAGTTTAAGAGCCATGGGGTTATGCTGCAACTGTACATGACCTTGGTGAGACCACATTTGGAATATTGTGTGCAGTTCTGGTCACCTCACTATAAGAAGGATGTGGAAGCGCTGGAAAGAGTGCAAAGGAGATTTACCAGGATGCTGCCTGGTTTGGAGGGTAGGTCTTATGAGGAAAGGTTGAGGGAGCTAGGGCTGTTCTCTCTGGAACGGAGGAGGCTGAGGGGAGACTTAATAGAGGTTTATAAAATGATGAAGGGGATAGATAGAGTGAACGTTCAAAGACTATTTCCTCGGGTGGATGGAGCTATTACAAGGGGGCATAAATATAGGGTTCGTGGTGGGAGATACAGGAAGGATATCAGAGGTAGGTTCTTTACGCAGAGAGTGGTTGGGGTGTGGAATGGACTACCTGCAGTGATAGTGGAGTCAGACACTTTAGGAACATTTAAGCGGTTATTGGATAGGCACATGGAGCACACCAGGATGATAGGGAGTGGGATAGCTTGATCTTGGTTTCAGATAAAGCTCGGCACAACATCATGGGCCGAAGGGCCTGTTCTGTGCTGTACTGTTCTATGTTCTATGTAGATTTACATAAGAACATAAGATAGGAGCAGGAGTAGGCCATCTAGCCCCTCGAGCCTGCCACGCCATTCAATAAGATCATGGCTGATCTGAAGTGGATCAGTTCCACTTACCCGCCTGATCCCTATAACCCCTAATTCCCTTACCGATCAGGAATCCATCCATCCGTGATTTAAACATATTCAACGAGGTAGCCTCCACCACTTCAGTGGGCAGAGAATTCCAGAGATTCACCACCCTTTGAGAGAAGAAGTTCCTCCTCAATTCTGTCCTAAACTGACCCCCCTTTATTTTGAGGCTGTGCCCTCTAGTTCTAGTTTCCTTTCTAAGTGGAAAGAATCTCTCCACCTCTACCCTATCCAGCCCCTTCATTATCTTATAGGTCTCTATAAGATCCCCCCTCAGCCTTCTAAATTCCAACGAGTATAAACCCAATCTGTTCAGTCTCTCCTCATAATCAACACCCCTCATCTCTGGTATCAACCTGGTGAACCTTCTCTGCATTCCCTCCAAGGCCAATATATCCTTCCGCAAATAGGGGGACCAATACTGCACACAGTATTCCAGCTGCGGCCTCACCAATGCCCTGTACAGATGCAGCAAGACATCCCATTTGCCTTCTTGATCACCTGTTGCACCTGCAGACTGGGTTTTTGCGTCTCATGCACAAGGACCCCCAGGTCCCTCTGCACAGCAGCATGTTGTAATTTCTTTCCATTTAGATAATCCAATTTGCTATTATTTCTTCCAAAGTGAATAACCTCGCATTTGTTAACGTTATTTGGAATCATGAGCTTTCGGAGCACTGCTCCTTCATCAGGTGAATGTCCACTCACCTAAGGAAGGAGCAGCACTCCGAAAACTCATGTTTCCAAATAAACCTGTTGGACTTGTAAGACCGGTTAGTCTTACTTCGGTGGTTGGTAAATTGATGGAAAAGGTCCTTAGGGATGGGATTTACGACCATTTAGGAAGATGCGGATTAATCCGGGATAGTCAGCACGGATTCGTGAAGGGCAAGTCGTGCCTGACAAATTTGATAGAATTTTTTGAGGAGGTAACTAAGTGTGTTGATGAAGGTAGGGCAGTTGATGTCATATACATGGATTTTAGTAAGGCGTTTGATAAGGTCCCCCATGGTCGGCTTATGATGAAAGTGAGGAGGTGTGGGATAGAGGGAAAGTTGGCCGATTGGATAGGTAACTGGCTGTCTGATCGAAGACAGAGGGTGATGGTCGATGGTTCTATGTTCTATGACTTTAACCTGGTGTGTGAGATTTCTTACCGAGTCCTAAAATGTGCAGGTTAGGTGGATTGGGCATGCTAAATTGCCCACTAGGGTTCCAAGATGTGCAGGTTAGAGGGATTAGTGGGGTAAATACATGGGGTTACAGGAATAGGGCCTGGGTAAGATGCTCTGTTGAGAGTCAGTGCAGACTTAATAGGCTGAATTCCTTCCTTCTGCAGGGATGTTCGCGACTGAATATAATTTTGCAGGTTAATTAAGTAAATTTGCATCTTAGCCATCTCAATGTATTGGCACCAGAAACTCATACAATCCAACAGTTAGACTGTCTGGGCCTTGGAACTGATGGTGTTTTGGTTGAGAAATGCTTGGCATAATCTTGGGCGCTAATGCCTTGGCATGTTGTTTCTTGCAATGCAAAACATGTTAAAAACTTAATGCAGGCAAAGATTATATTTTGCCACCATGGTGAACTAGTGCTTTGTTGCTCTTCAGAGTTATAGGAAGATTGTCCCTGCACGGTAAATTTTTGTCCTGAATTTGGTCAGCTCGTGAACTCAGTTGTGAATTGAAATCCTGAGATCTTCTTTCTACTTTATTTAATTACCTGAGTTGGGTCATGTTTGTTCGTGGTCAAATGGAAACACTGCATCAAATTGCATTGAATATAAAGACAATGATAAAATCAAACAAGATCAAACTTGTAAAGAAAAGTTGCTTCACAAAATGCAAAAGAGTCCCAAGCACCCAACTGAACCAAAGTGACATAATCTCTCTGTTGTCTAGAGGAAGGGGTAGTGTCCCAATGTGCTGCAGTTACCCCTAAGCTTGCTAATGTTAAGGTCCATTGAGGGGTGGATCTGGTTTCAACTCCAAACCACTTAACTAAGCTCACACACTATTACAATATGCAATATGTTGCACCATGTTCACGGTTTCCTTGAATTTTATTTGCAAACTCACCAAATTTGCCAAAACATTGATTTGGTATTAAAATTGATTGTTATTTGTAGGTGTCTCTAAATTGTGATGTGCAGCTGACTGCAGGTACAGGAATCGCCCTCTATTGGCTTCACTCTATAGGGAAAATGAATCCAGGTTACTGGGAACTAAAGATTCAGCCTTTGAAATAAGAAGTTGGTTATCATTAGGCCAAAATAGTTCTGCGTTGTCTTCTATGATTCTCCATATGAAAGCTGAACCTACTTTGCCTAAGGCCACCAGCTCTCTGAGTACAAAGGTCCAGGGAAAGGCAAACAGAGCCAGCTCTGCTGACATAGAACACTGAAGACTTGAATCACAAGGTTAGACCACCAATGGCGGACACCTGATACCCACTGTCAGAGCTAAAATGTGGAACCTGCTTCAGGATCACAACAACTAAGAACAGGAGTAAACCATTTGGTCCCACAAGCCTGCTCTGCCATTCTGTAAGATCATGGCTGTTCTGATTGTGGCCTGAACTCCATTTTCTTGTTTGCACCCCACCACCCCTCTAACGATTGAACTTCCTTACCACATGGACTAATTGAGTGAATAGCATAGATACAGCTCATTGGATTATAGCATGGAGAGTGATTGCCCTTAGTATCAAGGCACCATTTGACAGAATGTGGCATCAAGGTGCCCTAGCAAAACAGAAGTCAAAGAAACAAAACAGAAAATGCTGGAAAAACCCAGCAGGTCTGGCAGCATCTGTGGAGAGAGAAACAGAGTTAATGTTTCGAGACCGCATGACTCTTCTTCAGAGCTAAGGAGAGGATGAAATGTGATGGATTTTATCCTGTTTAATAGGGGGTGGAACAGGTGGAGCAGAGCAGAAGGTCAGGGATAAAGGAGAGATTTGACAAAGATGTTATGGGTGCAAGACAATGGGAGTGTTAATGGTGGTGTTAAGGATTAAAGAAGGTACTGAGAGTGGCATAAAGGTAAAGTAGTGGAATGTGTTGAGAGCAGAAGAAACAGCAAACTGTGAAAGCAAAACTTCCAAACAAGTGACAGATGGCTCTGTGGAGGGAGTGGGCCACTGGGGAAAAAAAAGTGGGATTAAAACAGGGGGTCAACAGAGAGGAGAGAGTTCATAGTTTGAAGTTGTTGAATTCAGACTACTAATCCAGATATTACCACCACACCACTGTCTCTGAGGCACTGGGATTGGCAGAGGATGAAGGACTTATTCTAGCTGCCAGGAACGCAAGTGTACAAATAGAGGAAGCTCTTGTTATGGCCACAGACCATATGGACATTGAGGGGGTGGAAGGCCTTCCTGCTGATGGATCTCACTGATGGCATCTCAGTAATTGGTGCAATCAATGATGCCCTGCAAGGGAGGCAAAACCCAATGTCCTCTGTCCCTACAAGGTCTAGTCTTTCATTAGATGAAAGTGCAGTCCAGCTCTGGCTAAGAGGACATCAGTGACCAGAAAAATGTAGTGACGTGCAACCATTTCTGAGATGCCGCTAAACTCTGCAAATGATCTTTGGAAGGTGCCAGAAGCGAAGAGATTCAAAGCCAGAGTGGCCTCGATAGCCATTGGCAGAGCATAGCAACCAGTACTGCGAGATGTGAGATGGAGAGTCATAATCTTCTGCAGCACTGGTTATCAATCATCTCCAGGTATAGCTCCATCTTCAATGGTAGACCCTCTGCCGAGGGGTTTATCCTCTCCTTAGCTCTGAAGAAGAGTCATGCGGTCTCGAAACATTAACTCTGTTTCTCTCTCCACAGATGCTGTCAGACCTGCTGGGTTTTTCCAGCATTTTCTGTTTTATTTCATTGACTTCTGTTTTGCTAGGGCACCTTGATGCCAGATTCTGTCAAATGGTGCCATGACTCTCCTGCCCCTCTTTCCTCTCCCATGCCCTCCTGATGTGCAGCCTTTCCTGTGGAGGGTGTTGCCCCTCATCGCCACTGGACCCAAAATCTGACAGTCATGACCCTATGGCCAGATGGAGCTTTACTTGTGGACAAGTGGCTACCCAACTGTCCTTGGCAGCCTTGCCCCCTACATTCCTGTCCCTATGCTACCTGAGGTGCCAACCCGTGTTCAAATGCTGGCTACTGAATACCCACTCTCAATGCCACCTGCATAGCACCAAGAGTACTTCCTTATCAAGTGCCATGACCCCATTTGCCCCACACTCTCTTATGAGGCTTGAGGGCCTTTGACTGACTCTCTTCTCTCTTCATAGGAGCTTAGGAACAGGATTAGGTTATTCAGCCCATCCAGCTCTACCCACTATTCAATGCAATCATGGCTGATCGGACACTTCACTGCCTTTTACCCACACTATTCCCTAACTCTTTAAGTTATTATTAATCAGGAATCTATAAATCTCTGCTCTAAACATACACAATGACTGAGTTTTCACAGCTCTCTGGGGTAGAGAACTCCAAAGATTCACAACCATCTGTGTGAAGAAATTTCTCCTCATCTCAGTTCTAAATGGATTCCCCTTTATTTTGAAATTGTGCCCCCTGGTTCTAGATTCACCAGACAAGGGAAACATCTTACCTGCATCTACCCTGTCTATCCCTTTAAGTTGCAGTAAGAGAGCCTCCTTTACTTGTCTATGCTGCCATTGCCCCTCCCAGCTCTTGTGCCTGACGTGAGGTCTTATGGAGGGAGAATAGCAATTGAAGTGTTCATGCATTTTCTCATTCATACTGGCATGTCAAGTAAAGGAGGCTCCCTTCCTGTTCCTTTGACCTGGATATAGTTCTATGATTGACAGCTGCTTGTAGTTTAGTTAAATGATAAAGGGCATTGGTTTTGAAGCTCTGATGTCTTTATTGTTTACCAGTCAAATGTCACAGTGAGCAATGCAAAGATTGCAATGGACAAAGATAATGAAGCCCAATTATAAATTTTGGTCCTATGCCAGGGGTGGCACGAAGGCCCAGTGGTTAGTACTGTTGTCTCACGACACCAGGAACCTGGGTTCGATTCCCAGCTTGGGTCACTGTCTGTGCGGAGTCTGCACGTTCTCCCCGTGTCTGCATGGGTTTCCTTTGGGTGCTCCAGTTTCCTCCCACAGTCCGAAAGACGTGCTAGTTAGGTGCATTGGCCATGCTAAATTCTCCCTCCGTGTACCCGAACAGACGCCGGAGTGTGGCGACTAGGGGATTTTTACAGTAACTTCATTGCAGTGTTAATGTAAGCCTACTTGTGATGATAATAAAAAAAACTTTAAAAAAAGATACTTTCACAGATTCAGCGTCACTGATGTCTTTCATAAGCATACCTTAAGCCCTTTACTATCGGGGTTAACCTGTAGTGTATAAAATCTAATTATGTGATAACATGACCATGTATGTTTCAAAAGAACTCTGTTGTTATATGAACTGGTTACTCACATATCCTCATCTGCACCTTTCTATCGACCAAGGAAATAGACTGATTAATATGTATGTGAGATAAGGCCAAATACAAACCATTAAACTACTTTATTTGATAATCAATTAATGTACAGAGTAACAGCTGTGGCAAAGCTGACTTAGAGATAATTTTGTCCCACTTCGTAGGATCCCTACAGTGCAGAAGGAGGCCATTTGACCCATTCAGCCTGCACCGACAACAATCCCACCCACGCCCTATCCCCATAACCCCACGTATTTACCCTGCTAGCCCCCCTGACATTAAGGAGCAATTTAGCATGGCCAATCAACCTAACCTGCACTTCTTTTGGACTGTGGAAGGAAACCGGAGTACCCGGAGGAAACCCACGCAGACAGGGAGAGAACATGCAAACTCCACACAGCCAGTGACCTGAGGCTGGAATTGAATCTGTGTCCCTGGCACTGTGAGGCAGCAGCACTAACCATTGTGCCACCGTGCTGTCTCCGCCTGCCACTTGGTAGTAAAGAAATAATAAAAGTATAATGCACTGTTAAGTTATAGCTTCCTTTGACCAGCTCTACCTCTGACTTGGACCAAGGTTTGTTCTTGGCCTTGTTTATCATCTTAAATTATACTGGTGTTATCCAACTTCTCGTATCGACAGTGCCAGAACCATGTGCTCCCCTGTTCTTTTGTTCCTTCCCCACATAGGAAGTTGAGGGTTTGCCCTCTGACCTTTTCCCTTTCAATTAAGAGAAAGCCTACAAAGAGGTTTTTTTTGGAATCTTGGCTGCTCCCTTTGGCCTGCCTGCCTTTTTACAAATCTCGATCCCGTTTTAAAAATTAAAAAGGCATTGAAAGAATGTTTTAAAAGATGAGGGAAAAAGTTCTGTTAATTCATAATAAAGCGACACATAGTTCACGGAGATACATCACGCCTCTCCGTTTGGCTGGCAGTGGTCACATGTTTTAATCATCATGTGTTGTTAGCTGTTAATATTTGCTCTGTTAATCGCTGTGCACAGTAAACTTTCAACAAGAGGCCAAGTCTTGCCAGACTTCTGTCAATTTTGCATTCTTTAATTGGAAATATTTGCTTTGGGTTGTGCCTTATTCGAATAAGGGGAAATGAATAAAAGGCATCCAATGATGTAAGGTTAAAGGCGTTAATTCTCCAAGTTCACTGCACCACAATCTCAAAAAGTGACTTTTAAAACAAACAGACTGTTCCTAATGTTTTTATTTTCAATTGAGATGCAATCACTTTGGATTTTCAAACTATTCCTCACAATCATGACAAATGATAAAAAGCTCTGACGAAAGGTCACCCAGACTCGGAATGTTGGCTCTGTTCTCTCTCCACAGATCCTGTCAAACCTGCTGAGATTTTCCAGCGTTTTCTGTTTTTGTTTCAGATTCCAGCATCCGCAGTGTTTTGCTTTTATTATAAAGGGACAAAAGGATGGATTTGATGACAGGAAAAACCACTTCTAAAATACTACTGAAAGGTTTCTGTGAAAATTGGGTCAAATACAGCCAAATGTCCTTGCATTGGGGTTGCACGGCGGCACAGTGGTTAGCACTGCTGCCTCACAGCACCAAGGATCTGGGTTTGATTCCCAGCTTGGGTCACTGTGCGGAATCTGCACGTTTTCCCCGTGTCTACGTGGGTTTCCTCCGGGTGCCCTGAAAGATGTGCTGGTTAGGTGCATTGACCATGCTAAATTCTCCCTCAGTGTACCCAAATAGGAGTGTGGCTCATAGGGGATTTTCACAGTAACTTCATTGCAGTGTCAATATAAGCTTACTTGTAACACTAATAAATAAACTTTTTTAAAAAAGGAAACAAATAAAAGCAGTTAAGAGAAATATAATTTTTTTGTTCTGTTTGGTCTATTCAGCTAAGTGCATGGGCCCTTTATATTTTTCGTGCAGCTGCGCACCCACAGTAACTTAACGGCGTGTCAACTTGTGCTTGGGTTGCTAAATGGCCATGCAGCTTAGAGGAAAAATTGATTAAGAATTAATAGGCTGGATTCTCCTCGCCAGGATAGAATTTCGATGGGACTGTCATTGTAGAAGCACGAGAAGCCTCCAAGCAGTCAAAAAGGCAGAAGTGGTACAAAGATTGGGGAATCAGCATCCTAATAGTCTGCAGCTTACAAAGGAGGGTTGAGTGTTAGCCATGGCTCAGTGGGTACCACTCCCACCTCAGAGTCAGATGATTGTTGATTCTCATCCCATTCCAGAGACTTGAGCACAAAACTCTCGGATCACCCCCCAGCATAGTGCTGAGGGAGTGCTGCACTGTCAGGAGTGCCACTTTTGGATCAGATGCTACACCAAGGCTCCAAGTGCCCTCACAGACGGATGTAAAATATTCCACAGCAATATTTCAATGAAGACCTCTCCCCCATGTCTTGACCAATAGTTAACTCTCAACCAACATCATAGGATAGCTGATTTTTATCTCAATGCTGTGCATAAAATTAGCTGCTGAAGTTTTTACCGGTGACTACACTTCAAAAAGTACATCATGTGCTGTAAAATGCTTTTGGACATATTGAGGTCTTGAAAATCACTATATAAGTGTATGACAAACAAAATAGATTCTGTATATGGAGGCCCTCAACTCTGGTTTGGGGATTCAAGACATCATCATGTTTCCATGGGCTTACAACCCCCATACAGCAGCAGTAAGTGGTTGGACACCAGCAGAATCCAGAGGAGAGTACAGAAGGAGGCCATTCGGCCCATCGAGTCTGCACCGACAGCAATCCCACCCAGGCTCTATTCCTTTAACCCCATGTGTGTACCCTGCTAATCCCCCTCACGATAAGGGCAATTTAACATGGCCAATCAACCTAACCTACACATCTTTGGAGTGTGGGAGAAAACTGGAGCACCCGGAGGAAACCCACGCAGACGCAGAGAGAACGTGCAAAATCCACACAGTCTCCCGAGGCCGGAATTGAACCTGGGTCCCTGGCGCTGTGAGGCAGCAGCGCCAACCACCATGCTGCCCAGGAAAGAAGTGAGTAGCATACTGGAGATGAAAATGCAAATTGGCGATGGTAGGCCTCACTGTCTGAATTTTCCCTAATTTTCTGCTGCGACTGCACCCAATTTAAGGAGGAATCACAGAGGAACCACAATATCGTGTGAAATAGGTTTAGGTGGTGGTTGTGCGGTTCCTAATGAGAATGGGCCTGGAACACAAAACTATCTCTTAACTGGCAATCACAATGAGATTGGTCCTAAGCGATACTGGTGTGGGAAACAGGACTGTCAGGGTAGGTGAGGTCATGAGCAAAGCAATGTTGCCATGATAGGGTAGAGCTTACATTGGCTGCATTGCTACACATGACCTCTGAGCGATGCTGACAGTTGAGACTAAAGTGGGAAAATGTTCAATTCCTTTTATCGTGACGAATGCAAACATTGACAACCTGAAATGGGTGTAGTCTGGGTTTGGAAAAAAGATCCTCCCACTGAGCACGAAAAACAGTGGTAGAAAAGCATGGCAGTAGGCATTAGCAGCACCTTATGGAGATCATTGACAAAGTTTTGAGTATTTTATTTCCACTCAGTGGAATTTATTGTTGGAAAAAGCCATGTTAAGATAATAACTGATATCAGCTAGATGGTGTAAGATGGCAGGTAAAACTTCCATAACTACTACGTGGTGTAGCATTCATCTGCAAAAATTGTGCAGGGACTGGATCAGGAATTATATGAATAAATGAATGCTTGTTACAGCGATTTTCCTGTTTCTGCTGATTCCTCCTATTCAGCTGCTGTTCCATCATGAACTTCCCCCCTTCATCCTGTGTCGTGTTTACTTGGTATTATGAAGTTATGCAATGTGTGACAGTCAACTCATTACTCTGCACACCTTTGATGGGCTGCAGAGAAGCACTGAGTAATGCAAACTGTGAAATCTTTGTTTTGGTTTCTGAGTATTGTAATCCACAATAATTCCGAATGAAGCATGTGTTTATATTCTGCTATTTTAGGGTTTCACATTGGGGTTACTGCAGAGGACAGCTGCCATCGGTCCCATCTAAATGAGCCTTCAAAAATGCAGGGACTGTGGACTCTGCAAATGAAGAGTGCCACAGGTGCTGCTTGAATAATATGCAGTGACTTGCCTTTCTGATTGTTGTGTTTAGACACCACTTGAAGATTAATTGAATGTAAATCCTTTCCGTGCGGTGAATGTGAGAAATCCAGGTTCTCATATAGATGCTATTACACCGTGAATTCTTAGCAACCCTGCGAGATCTGTAACGATACCTCATTTTGATGAGTATTTATTGTCTTTCACTTACGGGATGCAGAGAGGGTGTTAGCAAATCAAGTCTGTTTGATCACAGTTGACTACCTTTTGGGCTGTCACATCTCCCCCACCCAAGAGGAATTTAACCTGCCAAGCATCAAGGTAGATGAATTACCTCCATAAGGATAATAGGCAATAAAGACAATAATGGACTGAGCAATTAACCTTAATACTATTCTCAATATTTACATTGGAGTGAATGTGTTAGAAGAATATTGATATAGTTTGCCATTTTATACCACTGAATAAATAATGGTGCTTCAATTATCTGGCACAGTGAATGCAGAATCCCTGTGTTAAGCACTTTTATGATTTTACAGGAGAAATGTATATCAGTGGGAGTTGTAGGATCACTTTCGCAGAGCCAGCACAGGGAAGATGGGTTAGAAGGCAAACTGCTATAACTCATGATTTTAAATATCCATCACCAATATTTTTTCTTCTCAGGATTGTCATAAAAAGAGAAACACTGGTAGAGCTTTTGTTATTGTTACTTCACTTTGTTTTTCTCTCTAGTTGTGGTACTTTTAGAATTCTGTAAGGGGGCAATGCCTGGCAAGGGGTTGTAGTGCAGAAGTGCATCACCAGCAGCGAAGTTATGAATAGGCATGAAATACCTGTCCTTGGTATGATTTGAATCTTTGTCCTCGAGTGACATGAAAACCATTGACTTGTGTATATAATTGTTATATGGAAATATGGTATTGTTAAGTTGCTTTTGTTGATTTTCTCCATGTAGAATAAGACTTGTAAGTGCAAAAAATGTATTGTTCACCAGCTAGTATAACTTCATGAATTTGCATGTTAGTTTATACCATAAGCCACAATCTATAGAATGTCGATTCTTCTGCCTATGGAAGTTGACGTAACCATGTGGGGCTTAAGGTATATGCGAAATGCACTGACGAGGGCTGTCTGATCAAGCCTGGGGCCTGTTATATTTACATAGATACTGATCAAGACACACTTTACATGGCCAAAATCCAAGAACAAGTACTTGTTTACATGAGTAGTATCTGTGCCCAGCCTAAAAACGCAGCATTGGCGAACATGTTTTTTGCCTCACCAGTTTTGCAATTGCATATTCAAACAGTACAGCACAGGAACAGGCCCTTCGCCCACACATGACACCTCTCTAAAGACCTTTTGCTCTACACAGTCCGTACCCTTCCACTTCCTGCCTCTTCAAGATGCCTCTTAAACACTGCTATTGCATCTGCTCCTCTCACCTCCTCTGGCAACGTATTCCAGGTGCTTACTGCCCTCTGTAGAAAAACTGGCCTCTCACCTCTTTAAATTTTCCCCCTTTTACGTTAAACCTATGTCTCCTAGTAATTGACATGTCTACCCTGGGAAAAAGACTCCAACTATCCATGCCTCTCATAATTTTGTAAACTTCTATCAGGTTGCCCCTCAGCCTCTGATGTTCAAGTGAAAAGAAACCAAGTTTGTCCAATCTCCCCGTAGTTAATACCCTCCAAACCAGACAACATCCTGGTAAACCTTTTTTGCACCCTCTCCAAAGCCTCCACATCCTTCTGGTAGTGTGGCGACTGGAACCGTAAGCAATATTCCAAATGTGCTCTAAATGAGGTTCAATTCCAGCAGTTGCCCATTACTCTCTGAGCATCAGAACATATAGAAGCCCTTTTGGAAATCAATGCCCTAGCATCCTTGCTCTCGGTGTCAAGTATTGTGTGACATAGAATAACACCTTCATGAACTAAACATCCTGATGGTTGGCTTCTGGGTGCGGACAAAGTAAAATATACAAATTAAAATTGAACATTTGGAAATTTAAAATTGAAAACATTCCCAAAAGCAGATGGTGCTGCAGAGCAGAATAATCGGTGTGTTGACATTACAAAATTACATCAACAAGTCTTAAACTAGGGACTGCCAGCACCACCTGCTGGCATGTTAGAAGGAAACACATCAGGAAACTGTATAACAAATAAATGTGGAGTTTGTAGTGTGGAATTATCCTGGCAGTTGTCATTTTTCTTTTGCTGTAAAAAACGGGAACAAAATTTAAATTGGGAGAAAGATTTTGGATGAGTGTCACTTTGGTTCCCTCCCAATTCCCATCTACATGCTGTCCCGCAGCAACATCACCCAAAGATGCAACTTGAGTTTCCAAAGATGTGCTGACAACACCCAGGTCCACCTCTCCCATCCTCCAATAGCTTACAGCTTATCTGACATCCACTACTGGAGGAACAGAAATTTCCTCTAATTGAATACTGGGAGCACCAAGGCCAATTTTTTCAGTCTCCCTCCCTATCTCTGTAATCTCCTCTGTTCCTGCAACCCCTCTAATTCTGGCCTCTAATGCATCCCCCATTTTAATTATCCCCCCATAGTGATCATGCCTTCAACTGCTTAGATCTGTAGTTGATATTCCAAGCTCTGGAATATTTTCCCCACAACTCTTTGCCTCTCTATCTCTTTCCTTCTGAAAGACACTCCTTAAAACCCACCAAGTTTTTGGACATCTGACTTTACATTGCTCAGTGTCACACTTTGTTCCAGTAAAGAGCCTTGGGTTGTTTTATTACATTAAAAATAACTACCATTGAATTGTTGTTGTTAGAGAGTTGGACACTCAATGACCTGGATGAGGAAGTGGAGGGATGGGTTGGTAAGTTTGCTGACGACACAAAGCTTGGTGGGGTTGTGGATAGTCTGGAGGGATGTCAGAAGTTACAGAGGGACATAGATAGGATGCAAGACTGGGCGGAGAAGTGGCAGATGGACTTCAACCCAGATAAATGTGTAGTGGTCCATTTTGGCAGGTCAAATGGGATGAAGGAGTACAATATTAAGGGAAAGACTCTTAGTACTGTAGAGGATCAGAAGGACCTTGGGGTCCGGGTCCATAGGACTCTAAAATCGGCCCCGCAGGTGGAGGAGGTGGTTAAGAAGGCGTATGGTGTGCTGGCCTTTATCAATCGAGGGATTGAGTTTAGGAGTCCGGGGATAATGATGCAGCTATATAAGACCCTCGTCAGACCCCACTTGGAGTACTGTGCTCAGTTCTGGTCGCCTCATTACAGGAAGGATGTGGAAATGATTGAGAGGGTGCAGAGGAGATTTAGAAGGATGTTGCCTGGATTGAGCGGCATGCCTTATGAGGATAGGCTGAGGGAGCTCGGTCTTTTCTCCTTGGAGAGACGTAGGATGAGAGGAGACCTAATAGAGGTATATAAGGTGTTGAGAGGCATAGATCGGGTGGACTCTCAGAGGCTTTTTCCCAGGGTGGAAATGGCTGCTACGAGAGGACACAGGTTTAAGGTGCTGGGGGGTAGGTACAGGGGAAATGTTAGGGGGAAGTTTTTCACACAGAGGGTGGTGGGCGAGTGGAATCGGCAGCCGTCAGTGGTGGTGGAGGCAAACTCAATAGGGACTTTTAAGAGACTCCTGGATGAGTACATGGGACTTAATAGGATGGAGGGTTTATAGAAGGTAGGGATATATTCAGCACAACTTGTGGGGCCGGAGGGCCTGTTTGTGCTGTAATTTTTCTATGTTTCAATAAGGAAGAAATTATCAGTGGCTTCACAATTATGTTAAATAGACTCGCACAGAAGAGAAATAAGAAATTGTGGTGTTTTTTCACAAACTGCACGTCATCCTTGAAGTAACTGGTTTATTTGACAAGTGTAAAGATGTTTGCAAGCTGCTTTAGGAATAAAAACAGCAACATTGAAAAATATAAACCAGATCAGTCAAGTTATAAATAGAAAAGGTGAATTACCATGGGTGATTAAACCTTTTGTCAAAATTGGAAATTTTGAAAGTTTTGATAAGATCAAACAAAAGTGCACAAAAGTTCACATGACAATTGGCTACACGAGGAGCAAAACCTCCCCAAAATTATCCCAGTGATAATGGCTGGGATCTTGCACTTCGGTTCACATTGGGAGGGAATGGCGATGGGAGCAAGATTTCATGAGTGGCCCAAATTGTATTATACATTGGCAGGAAGTCCCGTCGCGATCGTCCCCACCTTCCCACCAGTACTGTAACATTCGAATAAATTGAAATCTAATTATCAGGCCTCTATTCGGGGGCCACTACTTGTGAAAATTATGAATCAGTAAGCATGATTATTGACAATATTCACTTAAAATATCCTTACAGCACCTTGTGCACGGGTAGAGGTGTATAACAGAATACGAATGAAGAGTGTATATGCAATAAAACAAACAAAATGTGTTTCAGGGTTTTATTTTCAGAATGTTTTACAGGACAGTGAGCTACTATGGATTCAAAAGACAGACGCCTCTTCTGAGAATACAAAAAAAGTCAACTTAAGATAAACACATGTCCTGTATACATATCCATTTCTGTGGTGTAAAATATCTTAAGACTTATTTTACAAGGTCACTTTCACTAACTTGATTAAAATAGTTTTGACACCTTCTGGCACATTTCCTACTGAAGCAATGCAATCAGGCTGCCAGTGGTCTGAAACCCAACCTATTTACTTTCTGGGGAAGATTTTAGAGCATTAGCAGCAATGTGGAATTTAACCGTGCAAAATCCACAAGTATGTGCAATCATTCTGATAATTTATGTTTACTACTGGCAGTATTTGCCCTCCGGTTGTACCCAGAAAACCACATCCTGTACTGGGTTTCTGAGTTGCCTTGTTCCTATGAGAGAAAGAAGATCTTGCATTATATATTAGATACTGCAACCTCAGGATGCCTCAAACACACTTTTCAGAAGTATATTTTTTGAAGTTACTGTTGTAATGCAGGTAATCTGGCCGTCAAATGACACACAGCAAGGTTCCACAAGCAGCAATGGCCATGGCCAGATGCACTCTTAGGCAATGTCGATTGAGGGATAAATATTGGCCAGAACACTGGACTGCTCTTCAAAATAGTGCCTTAGGGTGTTTTACACTGACCCAAGTGGGCAGACAAGGTCTTGGTTTAACATTTCATCCAAGAGATGGCACCTAGAAATGCCACCCTAGATTGTGTTCAAGAGCAGAATTTAACAGATGGAAGGGTTTCCCCACACCACCACCCGAAAAGGCAGTGGGAACCATCACTGCCGAAGCAGGGTGCCCTCTCAGCCACTTCACATTCCATGTTCCTCACTTGGGCAGATTTAATGGTAACACTGCAGCCCCAGCAGAACCACCTGGAGCAGTGACCATTGCTGGGACTACAAGCGGTCTCTGGATTCAAAGTTCTGGAGTCCAGGGCCAGGTATTTGCGAGGTGGTCTCACACAGGAAGGAGAGTAGAGGTCTGGAGGGGCTCGAGGTCTTGATGGAGGGGCCAGGCTAGGAGGTGCCCAATGTGGAAAAGGGGCTCTTGAGGGGAACACTTCCCCCTTGCCTGCCCGAGACATGAACAGGATGACCTGCCAGGCTTATCATCATCCCTGATATCTTCATGCTGGCCTCAAAACTAAGCCCAGGCAGGAAGGCCTCAGTTGGGCCGAGGGTGGTCAGACCACCACTGACCTTGCTTGCTCCTGGTAAAATTGAGAACAGATTGGGGAGGATGGAAGACCACCTGGGTAATTTAATGACTCCTCTGCTTGCAAACCTGTCAACATGGGCCGTAAAATTCTGCCCCATGTTTCTGTTATACAAGTTGAACTCATGACCTACTGACTCTAAAAGATGAGAACACTACTACTGAGCCAAGGCTGGTACCTTTACAACAGAGCGTCTTTGGCTGCAATATATATATAAATGCAAGATAAAGTTTTCCCTCTTTTTCATATCACAATAACTCATTAACCAAGCCACTCCTGCAAATAAAGTCTCAATAGCTCTGCTTGACTAATAGCAGGTAACAAAACAAACTTGGTTATTACTTTGTCAATGCATTGCTGGAGAGGACAGTTAAAGACAGGACTGGAACGGGGGAAGAAAAGAGATAAGCTTTATTTCATTTCTAATGGTTGTACCTGCTTGACATTTGATACAGTTTGTGGCACATTAACAATGAATCGCATATTTAGTTTGCAGATGCCATCAAAAGTTAATACATTTGATTCTGAGGTTGCATCAAATTAATTTGTTCCCTCAATGCATCACTATGAAGCAACGTAAAAATGATTTTCTTTTGTTAGTTAATGTTTGTAAACTGTAATGACCAGCTCTGGTGCATCAGCAATTCCCAGCATCCTTGAAGCAATCTTTTAGGCTGACACTAAAAATGGTTCGATTTACATGAAACACTTGCTTTACGAACACAGTATGGCCCGAGATAAATTCAATATTTTTCTGTGGACAGAGGGTAATTTTCAATTTTGTTGCCTTGATAGTAAGTTACCAGTCTGGATAGCTCTCTCCTTGTTATGGAACCGACCCAGATTTAGGGAGAGCATAATTTAAACTTTTCAGTGATACACACTAGGCATCTTTCTCCACAATGTCGAAGGTGAACTGGAACAACGTTTGAAGTTTCTGAATCCTCATTTCCTGGGGGGGGGCCTAGGATGAAACAATCACTTTTTGTGCCACAGATATAGATTTCACAGATCAGTTATCAAAAAAAAGGTTGATTACTAGTCACTGCCATTACATATCTCAAACCATTTTCCAAAGGTTGCAATTATGTAGATTATTGCCACCTTGCAATCTGCACCAACCTTTATATTTTCAACATGGTTAAAATAGAGAGGTCTGTTATGGTCACATATCCCTACCTACATTGAAGCAAATTTAAACATTCATGGATTTCCTCACCACTCTATGGCCCTTTGCACAGAACTACATTCTGGCCTCAATAAAATACTTTGGTCAGTCTCTGGGGTCAACACTTGCAAGTTGTCCTCGATAGGGGTCATTGGGTCAGATTTTTGACTAGATTGAAGCTTCTTGGATTCCCTGTGGAGATCAAAATATTTTATTATGATGCTAAAACTGAAAAAAAAAATGCACATCAAACAACTCTCTCCAGATTTGGTCTACATATTTATCATTCTTAATTGTTGGAATTACATTGAAAAAATGGCATCATTTTCAGTGAACAAATATAGTTAGTTTAAATTCTCTGAACAGGGTCACTAAAAACAAGAGATATTTGATGAGCAGTGAGGTAAGACAGCAAAAAGATACCAAGACCTCTCACAGCCACCGTGGGCGGCACAGTGGCTAGCATTGCTGCCTCACAAAGCCTGGGTTAGATTCCCAGCTCAGGTCACTGTGTGGAGTTTGCATATTATCCCCGTGTCTGCATGGGTTTCCTCCCAACACTCCAAAGATATGCGGGTTAGGTCGATTGGCTATGCTAAAGTTGCCACTTAGTGTCAGGTATTAGCAGGTAAATATGAGAGGTTATGGGGATAGGGGCTGGGTGGGATTGTGGTCGTGCAGATTTGATGGGCCTAATGGCCTCCTTCTGCACTGTCGGGATTTTATGGATTCTATGAATTGCTGAGCGACAGAGGTTACCTGGCTTTGCAGCAAGTGGGAGGGGCCGAAATGAGTGTAGGTTTTGATGCAGAAGTAGAGACTGGCAGTTTAAATTGAAACCTAGGGGTAAACCATCCAACTACAAAGACGACTAACTCAAATCAGAAAAAAAGGGGACCCAAATCTTGGATGGGGTTAGCACTACATCCAATCCACAGGAAGAGTAAGAGGCCAAACCCCAAATTAATAGATTTGTTTTTTTAAAAATGGTTGTAGCAGAACGAACAACACAAAAAGCACCACCAGTCACCAACCTCAGTCACAGACCACCACAATGCATGGGAATGCACTCAATAGAAGCAGTTTTTTGCCACTTGAAAGCAAGTCTCTCCTTCAATTCTTTATCTTCTCTCCGTTTTTTCCAAGTGCCTTTTTCACTCATTCAATTTTCAAGTATCTACCCAATAAAGTTTTTAAAGAATGTACACAACTTTTGGCTGTCCCAGCAAGTTCAAAAGTCAGGTGTCATGGCTCACAATTATAACAAGAGGCAGGGAAATAGGGCACCAAACAAACCATGACCTAAAACAAGTACCATTCCAGTTAACAGTACTTACCCTTTAAACCCAAATTTCTGCCACAAGTCATGGATAGTAGCCTGCAGTTCAGGCTTGTTCTCATTATTTGGGGCAGATTTCCTCTTCTGCAGCGACAGTGACATTTTGTTTAACCCACTGGCTTTGGCTGGTCCTGGAAGATTCAGTTTAGCGGACTTTCTTAAAGATCCAGGGCTCAGCTTGTGTAACCCAGGAACCTGAACAAAAAGTGCATTTGGTAAATCTACAGCAGCATTATTGTCAAATCCATTTCTGACCATAGTTTTGCATTAAAACATTACTGCAGGGCAACGTTAAAAAGGGTAAAACATATCCGATTAATCATCAGCTACCAAATCGGTCAACTTCTTTCCAGAAGAATTACATTTTTTTTGGAAAAAGCAGGAAAACCATGCATTTTTTGTCCTAAATTTCCACAACACCACCAGGAACTGAAATAAAGAAATGTCCTTCAGGCCGTACTTAATATCAAAAAGAATAATCAGATCAATCACATCTTGTTAGAATAATCAGCTAAAATGGGGCAAGGAATGGAGAGGGAAAGTGCATTAAACTTGGCTTTATGTAAACAATTCCAGCACAAATTTCAAAAGTTCTCGATATATTAATCTTTGATTTTTTTAAAAACCCCCTTTGCAACATCCTCAAGAGATTGCACCGTAGTTCCACAGGTGCCAATCTGGCGCATCATCCAAATGACTACTTTTCATAAAGTGATCAAAGAAATTGACAGTAAAGTTTATAGTTTAAAGTTTATTTATTAATGTCACAAGTAGGCTGACATTAACACACTGCAATGAAGTTACTGTGAAAATCCCCAAGTCGCCACACCTGTTCAGGTACACCGAGGGAGAATTTAGCAAGGTTAATGCACCTAACCAGCACGTCTTTCGGACTGTGGGAGGAAACCCACATAGACACAGGGAGAACATGCACACTCTGCACAGGCAGTGGCCCTAGCCGGAAATCGAACCTGGGTCCCTGGCGCTGTGAGGCAGTAGTGCTAACCACTGTTCCCCCGTGCCATCCAATGCCACTAGGCAATTTTACTGTGGTACATTGGCTTTATAGCTAAGATCAATTCCCATCCCACTAGTGATAATGAATTAGTTAAGAACTCTCTAACTTCATTGTTCTGAATTTTTATATAATTGGAGATAAGCACGCTGTTGAGATAAAGTTTATATGGTTTAGGAAAGTATACAAACAGCTAGTGCGCTTACCCAGTGCTTTACAGTTATAATAGTTTTCTCAGATAATTCTGGCAATGTGCCAGGACTAGAAATTTGACCACGTGATGCTGCATCGTCACCAGTTTCCTTTCATGAAGAAAAAGATAAGTGCATTAATAAACAAACTAAAGCCATTTATCATCTCAATAAAATTCTTAAAAGCATTCCAACATAAGCATAAAGCATCGTACATCCAAGTCAGAGCTCCTGGACTTCTGAGAAGAGCCTGAGCATTCAAAACCACTGCATGAACTGCCCAGAGAAGAACTAATGCCAAGAGGCGAGCGTGGGGAGGTCACAATCTCAGAGTCATCATCCATGGGCTCCTCAGATTGCTCCGGAAGGTTTTGCTGGTGCTGGATTGCACTCTGATCACTTTTTGCCATTGCTTTACTGTCATTACATTTACTCACAGTCGAGAACGCCACTTTTCTGCAGAATTGCTGCAATACAGATATACTTGCAGCAGAACTGGGTGTCCTTGATTTTTCCCTCAGGTCTCCAGACCAACTGAAAGCACTTAAACTTTTCCTGGTCACTGAATGAAAATCTCGAAGAGTTGTATTGGTATTAGGGCTGGCGTTTAAAAGTTCAGGTAGCTGTTCTTCCTGTTCACATTCATTTCTGCTTATACTTGTCACCGAGGAGTCATTTTTCTCACTATTGCAAGAGCTAATTGAGTTCAAATCCTTGCCTCCCTCTGTTGCATTGTCTCCTATCTTTTGATCAGATGCTCCATTTTTTTGATTAGATACACAAGCTACTTTGGGACTACAGAAGAACCTACAAAAGAAATACGGAAAGAAAACGATCAATTGCTGAATAATGTGAATATTCACCAGAAATAAGGTTTCACAAGGCAGAAGGCATGGATCTTTAGCAAAAAACCTTTCTGATTAAATTTAATGAAGTTATATGGTTAGAACAGTAAGCAACTATATTTAAACAGATGTGTCATTTAGCATTTAATTTTCAGTTAGTTTACGATGCTACATTTAGTTTACCGACTGAATTATGACAAGAGGTTTCTTGTGGTTGAGTTATATTAGGGATATATTAAAATGCTCAAAATTAAGGTGGTTGGTTATTTATTTTGTTTCTTAGGGAGGTAACAGGAAAAATAATAACTGTTTGCCTGAGCAAGAGATGTCATCAGTGAGCGCTCTGGAAAATGTCCGCACTTTTTGCACCCAGTGTCAGGTATATTACAGGTTAGTCATAGTCTTTCTTAACTTTACTCTGTATCATGGGGTTAGGATTAATGTCCGTGAGCAATAATGGGTAGAATCTTAAGTCCTTGCCACAACAGCAGTACTATTTCTGGGTTTAGAATCCAACTCTCTGCATGGTGCAGCTGACAGTTATTCTTTAGCAAAGCAAGCAGATTATGATCTGGCCTCCAGGCTCCCTGAACATTATGGAGGGACGGCCGGATGGCACATTCATTCTGTCAAAGGAAGGACTTCTAATTGAAGGGGTCATTGCGTGTGTTGGAGATGCTCACCAGCACTTGAACCTTTCAGGCTGTTGAAACCACAGGAATGGAAAGGTGACCTGGGATGGTCGTCTCGTGGAGGGACTGACTTTTATTCCCCCATGCTTGCACATTTCAGAGTGTCTAGTAACAACCAACACTCAACAAAATAATCTTAACATAGGTTTAATGGAAAAATAGACTGGAACTCTGCTGCAGGACAAATGAAAACATACTTTTCAATTATTTTACTTGTCTCTCCAACTCAACTTGTTACAGAGCTGCTCTCAGGACAATGTGGTGACTACGCAAAGCCCATCTGGGTTAATGTCACCTAAGCAGCTTTTAGTTAAAAAAAAAACAACAGATCACACTTTTACCGGCTTCTGGTTCCAGGAACAAAAACAGCACCCGAATCTTCATTCCTCCTTTGCAACAGGGTGGCAAACCGATTCCGGACTTTGGAGTGAGGCCTTGGACTTTCATTGCTGACTGTGTGGTCTGCCGATGAGGATTCCTCCTCTTCTAAACGAGATTGTGGAGATGGGTGCTTTTCAGCAGCTTCTTTACGTTTTTTACTATTTGGAAACGAGTACTGGCTTAACAAGTCTCCATCTGAAAGGCCTTCACCTGATGGATAGAAATAAAACCACTTTACACTCGTATTAATTTATATACTGCACTAGAGCTACCTAGATTTTATATTTAAATTAAATAATTAGTACCTGGCAAGAAATTAAGCTTATAGAATGATATAGTCTGTGAGGATATTGATAACAAAAGTAATGTTATGTTTCAGTTTACAGGGCGTTTGTGAGACCACATCTGGATTACTGTGTACAGTACTGGTCTCCTTATCAAAGATGCATATGTGTTAAAAACAGTTCAGAGGAGGTTTACTAGTTTAATACCAGAATGACCACATTGTCATATGAGGAAAGGTTGGAGGGGTTAGGTTTGTATTCACTAGAATTGAGGAAGAGTAAAAGGTGACTTGATCAAAACCTTCAAAATCCTGATGGGTATTGACATGGTGGATGTGGAGAGGATGCTTCCTCCTGTTGGAGAATCTAAATAAGAGCTTGCTCATTTAAGACAGATGAGTTTTTTTTCCTCTCAGAGGGTCATGTGTCTCTGGTACTCTCCCTCAAAAGACAGCAGAAGCAGGATCTTTGAATATTTTTAAAGGCAGAGTTAGTTAGATTCTTGATTAACAAGGGGGTGAAAGGTTACTGGGGGCAGGCAGGAACGTGGGGTCGAGGTTACAATCAGATCCGTCTCATCATTGTTCGAGATCCAACCCACTATGGTGACGTCATCAGCAAACCTGAAAATAGAGTTGGAGGGGAAGTTGGCCACATGGTCAAAGGTGTATAAGGAGTATAGAAGGAGCTGTGGACACAGCCTTGTGGGTCACTGGTGTTGAGGATGATCATGCAGGTGGTGTTGTTACTTATTCTTACTGATTGCGGTCTGTGGGTTAGGAAGTCTAGGATCCAGTCGCAGAGTAAGGAGCGGAGTCCCTCTTTGGAGGAGGGATCTTAAGCAAAACAAAACTTCTAATTAGTTAAAAGTTTAATAAAGTTATACAGATAGTATAGCAAGAAGCTTGTTTTTAAAGAGACGTGTAATTTAGTATTTAACTTAGCTTACTCTGCTACATTTAGTTTGCTGGCTGAAGTATAATGATTTGATTTATATTAGTGATATATTAAAATACTCTAAATGTGATGGTTAGTTATTCCTTTTGTTTCTTAGGAAGGTAATAGGAAAAAGAACAACTATTTAGATCAGCAATAGACTTTGTCAGTGTGAACTCTGAAAAGAAATTTGAACTTCTTACATCCCAACTGAGTATATTGCCGGTTATTCACAGTCCACCATAACTTTATTCTGCATCATTGGGTTAGGGTTAACGTTTAATACAATAACAAAGAAACTAAGTACTCATATTGGAAACCTCAATTTCAAAGGAAAACAATAAATCCTTTTAACATTGATTGATATATAATGTATAAATATATAAATTATATAATGTATATAATTTAAAAGTAAAAACACTAAATGAAATCCTCAAGCAAAAAACTAATCAAATGTTACCGTATTAAAAAATTGAGAACCTTGGATCTTCACCATGCAAGTATGAGATTGTAGTATCCATTTTATAATTTAATAAAGGCTGGGTTTGGAATGGAAATCTTTTTTAATGATCTGAATGAACAGCACACACCAGAAGTAATACCATAAAGCCAACGCCCTATCACCCAACACAGCAGGACACGGAGGTTTGCTTGGTGGAGGAGATTCGGATCGGGGTGGAAATGCAGGAGAGGCAGCTGAATGGATGGTCTCAAAAGAAGTGACAAAAAAGTCAATGAGATCCTCACATTGTTGGAGACGAGGGTGGAGATGGGAGTTGAGTTTAAAGGAGATAGCCGATCGTAGAGAAAATAAGCCAGGAGTTAACTTTGGATTCCAGGAGCGATCCTGAAGTACTAAGTGTCTTTGGTAGAGGAGAGGTGGCAAGGTTCAATGGTGCTGGATATGATCTGCTCGATTCAGTGAAGGATGATTAAATCAGATATGTTTAAGTCTGTGCCCCTCGAGAATGCAAAACCGATGGATCATTTACTTGGAACAAGCACTGTATTTCACTGGGAGCAATAGTATCAAAGGGCGATGTGGAAGTTAAGATCAACAGATGCATAAATATTATTGGCAAGTGAAAGTTCAAACAATTAAGCTATTGAGTAGTTGAAACTTTACTCCAAGAGCAGACACAAATAAGGAGTGGAAATGAAAGGTTAAGGGGGAAGTGGGTGCTGAGGAATACAGAGAAAGGTTCCAAGATAGCCTTTACTGTGATCCAGGCAAAATTAGAGAAGCCAGTGGAATGGCAAGGTGAGTCAAGATGAAAACTGAAATGAACAAGGCTGGAGTAAGATTCATGCAGATGCTAAAGAAAGATAGGAGGGAATATATCTCAGTGAAGAACTTGGGCAGGGGGGTGTAGTTAAGAACAAAGTCTTTGAAGGATGGAAGAAAGGTGGAATTACTTGAGGTGCTCAAAAGACAAAGTCTAGAGGAGCAGCAGGAGACATCCAGTTAGTTTCAGTAAAGGGCAACATAGCATCCACTGTGAATCAAGTGTTCAAAGCAAAGTGTCAATGAAATCATTTAGAATAAGCACATGGGCCTTGGTCATGAATAAACAGATATTTTAGAGGGAGATGCAGAGCTAGGCAGTTATTCTTGATCCATTCACAGCAATGAGTGGGTAATTGGGATGGGAAGGAGGTTGCTAAGATTTGTTCCCAGCTATCACATGCATTAGGTGCCATGCGTATGAATGCACACAAAAGATCAGGGATGTTGCAGCTATCCCAATTAGTACTTATTCTAGAATATTTAACTTACTTTGCTTGAAGAGCTAATTTTCAGAATAGAGAAGTATTATAAATGGAAAAGAAACTAGTCAGATCTATGTTACCTTCTCTTGGCCTTTTAGCCGTCATAGCCCTATTGGGAAGTTTTAATCTTTTGATGTTGATCACTTTCTCGATACCTCTTGTGCAGGGTTTTTCTGGTGTTATTTGTGCCTTTGGGACTAATAGCTGATTTCCACATGGTCTATATTCTTTGCTCCATATACTGAGCATATGCGACACTTTTTGCTTATTGTTTTCTGTGTCATTCCATCCACGAGACCTTCTTGCTGGAAGCTGGTAAAAAAAGTAAAGCAAATATTATATATCTGAATTTTTTGAAAGAAAAAGAAAAAAATACATTTACATAGTGCGTTATACGACTTCAAGAGATTTAAAGTATTCCACCGCCAATGTAATACTGCTGTAATATAGGAAAAAACTATGGCCAATTTGTGAGCCTAAAAACAGCAATGACACGACAATCTGGTTTGTAAAGTTGGTTGAGGGAGAAGTATTGGCTAGAGGAAACAGATGGAAGAATGTATGTTTTTTCCTAATTCAGGTTAAAACATCAGAAACAAACATTTTTATAGCTTAGATTAAAATGGCTTTAACCCATTAACTTGGCCGGTGTTCCCCTGCAGCGTGGCCGGATGGCCATCGACTTCAATGGGACTGGAAGATCCCGCTGGTGATCAGTGGCGAGCCACTACCGCTGCCCCGCCGTGAGGGGTCAGAAAATCCTGGCCTTGAACTCTAATTTGTAAGTTTATACACAGATTATAAGATTATATACAGAGCTGCTTCAGGATAGGAGTAAAAACGCATACTTGGGAGAAAATAGCAGGGGCAAAAGTGATAAAAGCTGATTAAGTTGAGCATTTTGAACAAGTAACTTTACTTACCCTCTTACTCATCAGATATGAGTTATAAAATATACTTTATAATGTTGCATTATAGTAAACGTCAAACAGGATTTTAGTTGGCTTTAGGGTAAATACTGTTAAAATGGGCACATGGCTACTTGAATTCATGGGTAACTTGAACATTACCTGGCAAGTATGTGGGTTGTAATCATCTAAGGTTTCCGAAGTATTGACATCTATATTTCCAAGAGCTATATGAAGAGCTTTCTCATCACCAAAGTGACTAAAAATAGCCAAGTTAAGGCACAAAATACAAATAACAAACATAAATGGGGAAAAACAAACAGAAATATAGTGTAACGTTGCTTATCCAACAAGGCCCAATGAGTAAACGTACTTGGGCCGGAATTTTACCGCCCCGCCTGCCACAGGAATCGGAGTGGGCGAGGGGCGGAGAATGGAAAGGTCCGTTGACCTCGAGTGGGATTTTATGGTTTTGGGACGAGCGAGGCCATAGAATCCCACCTTTGAGCTCCTAAATAAAAGGATGGTATATAAAGTGCTGCAAGAACGTGCCAAAAAAGGTTTTTTATAAATTCAACATAGTAATGTAGTATTTTAAAATATGCATTAATAGTCTATTTCATGCTAAAATGACAGGGTGCATATGTGTAGACTGATGTTTTAGTGAATAATTGACCAGAGTGGAAATTAGTTCCCCTCCCCATTGATTGGAGAACTAGTGGGAGCCCCTCATAACCTCTGTACAGGAGGCCTGGCATAATCCAAGTGAGCTCAGGCAACTTAACTGGATAGTGTTCGGCCTCCCACACGATCAAGGCCCCTAAATGACAGAATACCGCCCCCAATCATAAGCCAGCAGCTCTCCATTGCTTGGCATCCTTTTTTTTGAAATTGAGAAATGGCCTTCACTTTCACTGCAAACCTGGTATCAAAAGTAGTTAAATTTGCTGAATTTAACAAGCAAATGGCTGTGTAGGTTAACTAAACCCTGTTGATTTTTTCCCTACACCATTAGTGATTTTTGTGCAAAAGGATTGACTCCTGATTTTAGTTGGAGAAGCTGGGTGACATTACAAGCAACACACAAGCAACATCACAATGTTGGTTAATACGCCCACAAGCAGGTGCAGCATACTGCAAATGGCACTCGTCAAACAAGCTACTTCAGAACTAGTGAAAGCAACAATGGCAGTGACAAATTAGGCTGCACATAAACCTTTTGCAAGTAAATTTCCCAACTGTGTCAGTTTTAAATTCAAACTTCTGTTTCTTTTCATTTAATTTCTTGGTAATGCAATAATGTTTTGCACAACCAACCACACATTGTCAATTGTGCAAAATGTTCTGATTATACCATGCAAATCGCCCACATTGCCAACTTCTGTTGTGGCTGTGAACAGCCTCTGCTCTCCTGTTACTTCCACACCTCTTCTTTCTGTGCTCTTATAAAAATCATGCAACGGGTACCCATTTTTTCTGCGTCAGGAAAAGATTTAACAAAAACACTGGTTAAGTTCATTGGTGCTGGCTAATGAACAAATATGGAAGTATGTGAAGGATACTGCCCAGCATAGTCAAGTGTTCCTGGATCAACTCCATCAGAATAAGCATTTAAAGGAACAAGTTTCCTTTTCAACGGATCAAACACCAATTGATACAGAAATGTGTTATTTGCCCGAATGAATCCATCTATGTATTCTTCTGTTACGGTCACGTTTGTCTTCAAATACTGTCCCATTTTCTTGATCACCTATATGTGATGAAAAGAATGCGTGGGAGAAACAGAAATTAGCTTTGGATACCAAGTTGGTTCAAAATATTTTATACATCTTCAAGAAAAATTCAAGTCTTAAATAAAGTTATAACTCAATTACGCAATGGAATTGAAGATTTTTTTCTGCTACTTGATGGAAAACTGTCAATTATGCAGCCTGCAGTAGGACCCTAGTGCTGTTATTTCTATATATACACACTTTTAATTTTAGCATTGAACTATAAGAGCAGCAGAGAAAAAGGATACAATAAAATATTAACAGAAAGATTTTAAATTGGTTGTGCAATTGAGCAGGCAAATGAAATCCAGTGACACAAAATAAATTTCTACACTTAAGATTGATTACAAATAGATGACAAATTAAATTGAATTGAATGAGCACAAGGAAACACGATGAAAAAGGGCCAGGGAGTAATAGCAAACTTGTCACTGTCCAGATGACAAAACAATTGCAGGAAAGGCCAGTAGAATATTGGGAGATCAAGCCAGATCAGTGCTGGTAAAAATGAGATTGAAAATTTGTGTGAGATGCCAACTCACCGAACCTGCATCAGGTTACTGAGTGGCAGTCAGATGAAGTTCCAACATCGCTGAAAAGAAAACTACCTTGAGAAAATACTTTTATAAAATGGCTTTGGAATACAATGTCAATTCTAGATTTTATTACGCAGTGAAAAAGATGAGAAGAAATGGTGACACTTGAGATTTTATTAAAAACAGTATAAAATAAGAATAGAAAAATAATTATAAGACAAGGGTACACCATTAAAAAGTGCAAACTGTCTAAGAGGGCGGATGGGGAAAAAGTTCTGCAATGGTTTCCCAACCTCTTGCTGTAACTTTAGCAGAAAGCCCTGTGAATCAACATGAAGAGCTGTTTGATTTTATTTAAACCAATTTTCTTCTAAAGTTACAATAATCTCCATGGATATTACTGGGAGATAATTTTTGTTGTCTTCTTTTATACAGTGCAGATATCCCTAACAAATATTAAGTCCTAATTCAATGAAACTTCCTAAGGACTTCAGCATTATTAGATTATTTTTCATAAGTATTTAGAACATGCGTTCTCCTGTGGATTATTTTTGTTACCCAACTATATAATAAGCACAAGCTCAACAACCCACCGTAATGATATCTGGATTGTTGGCGAGCCTAAGCAGCTTGCATGCTTTAGCCAAACCAATTCCATGTATAGATGCCAAATAATCACATCCAGATAAAATACACATATATCTGAACTTTTCTTCAGTGAAAACATCACCCAGCTGTTTGCATTTGCCAAACCGAGCCTGGTCAATTTCTATGCCGTTCCCACTCTTGTCCACTTTCAGTACAACCTAAAAGTGCAGTGAAAAATATTTTTAAAAATTATTTCATTTTTTATTTCAACCCCAGTATTCAAATCATGTCTGTCCTGATTTGAAGGAAGTCCTCTTCCTCTGATGTGGTAATAGGCCCTTGCAAATGAATTCAGGCATCCATAAATTAGGCCATAGTAGGTAAAATCCCACATTAAAATACAAAGAATTTGGCAATCTCAGTCAGACAACAAGATAAGATAAAATGATATACCAGATGGAGGCCTAAGCATACAGAGCAGGCAGATGCCAGGTTTGATCCAATATCAGTGTTAAAATAGCCAATCTTAGTTGGGATGGAGAAAAGTAGTCTGCATATAAATTAGAATGTGATACATTCTAAAAAGAGAAATGGTGTGGGGGGGGGAAGGGGCAGGATTTTAAAAAGCCTGAATAACTTTCCTCATGAAATACAAATCTAAGATTTTTCTTCCCCTTAAAAATAACAAGTTTCCTGCCCAACACAGTGGGACAAACTACTCAAACCTGTAGTACAACAGAGGGGGGAATTTTACCATTTTGAGTCGAAGTGCTGGATTTGGGCGTCAAATAGATCCGCACCTGGAATCCTCTTTCCAGCGCGCCTATACGCGTTTTGCCGGCTCCGGCCCGATCCGCGCTGTGGGCGGGGCTTAGCGCTGGCGGACCGATCGGAGCTCTGAACTGCGCATGCGCAGTTCGAAAAAAATCTGAGAGCGTGCCCGGGCGAGAAACAAAAAGCAGAAAGGGCGGCTCTCTGACGGTCATTCTCTGGTCGGGGGGTGGGTGTGACCGTTCATCCCCTGGGGGGGGTGGGTGGAGAGGGGGTGTGACATATCATCCGGGGGGGGGGGGTCTCATCCTCTGGTCAGGGGGGGGGGGTTCTGCTGCCGATCCCGCCTGCCACCATCACTGGTACACTACCAGCCACAGCCATCTCTCCCGCTCTCTTGCGACTGCAGGGAAGAGTAATCTGTGGCTGGTAGTGTACCAGTGATGGTGCCAGGAGGGATCGGCCGCAGACAGGCAGCGGAACCCCCCCCCCAACCAGAGGATGATACGTCACATCCCCTCTCCTCCCCCAGGGGATGATCGGTCACACCCCCTCCCCTCCCCACCCCCCACCCAGAGATGAGAAGTCACACCCCCTCTCCTCCTCCCACCCCCCTCCCGTCCCGACCAGAGGATGACCTGGGTCAGAGAGCCTTTCCAGTCTCTGACCCCGCTCTTCAGAGGCTGCAGTGGCGACTTCAGACTTTTATTTTGCAGGTGGGTAACAGCGCGGACGCGGATCGGGCCAGAAGACGGTAAAGTGGGATTTGGCAGTAGAGTTGGGCGCGCGGTTCATTAAGTCGATTTAAATGCATGCAAATGCATTTAAATCATCGGGCCGCCCAATTCGGGCACGAATCAGGTGCCGGTAAAGGTGCGATCTGCTCGGATTCGGGTGCAGATCGCGTTAAAGGCCCGACGCCCAACTTTACCGTTCAGGCGCGAAGTTTTGGTAAAATCAGGCCCAGAGTGTGTTGACAAAAAAAAGAGTCCCTTTAAGAGAACAAAAATTGCTTACAGCACTTTCCATTTACCTTTTTACATCCAAATGCCAACAGGTCTGAATCTTCTGTAATTACTGCTTGAGCTATACCAATCTTGTTTAAGTAAGCCAACTGAGCATCTGCCTCATAAGGTGCTACAATACAATCCATTCCCTTTGTTCTTGCTGCCTGTATTGATACAAAAATGTTTTTTTCTTTAAATTGTCATGTTTAACTCTCCCCTTTAAAGCAATTTGCCTTTGTTATTCCTCTTTGTCAATCTTATGGATAACAGATAATGCAATCACCAATGTCATTTTGAAACTTGATCAAAAGGCAATGCCTGAAAGGAGACCAAGGAGGATTTCCTCCTTGTTCCTGTGCAGAAGCTTCTAAATCCGATATGGTGGCTCAGTTAAATGAATCATACCTTAATAAATATATAAAACCTGTTGTGCCAGAATAGCAGCACGAGTTGGTTCACACATCACAACTTTGTCTGTGAAATTAGGCAGCCAAAGGCCAGGAATTTTCCAAGAGAAGAATAAAGTGAAAGCATCATGCCAAGTTGCACATGCCAACCTTGCAATCAAATTTTAAAAATGGTTAAAAGAAATTCATCAAATTGCGTGCCTTTTTATGAGGGTTTGTTAAAAATGTTGTTTGTGTAACTTGCATGTCAGCATCTGTATTTAAGTTCTCCCTCAAACCATGCCTTGCCCTCCACACAATTGATTCTTTTTAAAGTGTGTTACTTTTCCCTCCTCACAAATTCACTTCTTCCAATCTCTTTTACTTATTTCTGAATTGCAAATCTTGCTCATGGCTCTCCAAAATTCTTAACCCAGTAATGGCAGGAAGAGAGGGCAAGAGATCATTGTTACCAATTCACACCACTAAAAATACATCAATACAAAATGCCAAGCACAGTTCTGGTCTCTGTCATTATAAAAAAAAGGGTATAAAGTCACTGGAGAAGGAGCAAAAATGATGATAACAAAACGGAGGGGTTATAACCAGCAGGAAAGACTTAATAGGCTGGGATTCTTTTCTCTAGAAGAGGTCTTAAATAATCCACGGGTTTGATGACAGAAGGCCATAAGTCAGTCACTAATCCTCAATTACCTTACTGAATAGATCAGACTCAAAGGGCTGAATGGATTACTCTTTCAAAAAAAAATGTTCTTATGCTCTAATAAATAACATAAGGAAATCAAGCAAAACTTCTTTATCCAGAGAGTGGCTAGAATGTGGAACATGGAGTAAATTGTGGAAAATAGTATTGATGCCTTAAGAAGCTAGGTAAGTCCATGAGGGGGGAAAGGAATACAAGGGTGTTCTGATGGGATTAGATAAAGTAATGGGAGGGGGCTGGTGTGAATCCTTTACACTGGCATGAGCCAATTGGGGGCAAATGATCCATTCCTGTGATGTACATTTTGTGTAATGGCTAAAACTGGTATGCGCACAGTATTTTTGATAAACCCCCGGAGCAGAAAGAAATGCAAAATCTACAAATATAGAGCACTATGCACAAGATAGAGAAGTGGAAAGTAATCCTGAAATCACTTGCTTTTATGACTTCATGGGCCATGGCAGGTGTTATGTTGACACAGCGAGTAAAACACTCTCTGGCTTCTACCGACTTCCCTTCACGAAGGAGTTGCTTTCCTTTCTGCAAGTTTGCTTGCCTACGTCTGTAAGGCAGAAAACCACCCAAGCATAATGTTTCTAAACCACATGCATCAACAGCTGTGCAGATAAGTGACACAAATTAGGACATTAGTACATAATCTCAGATGACTGCTAAAACAAATAGAAAAACAAGTTATCATATTGCATGACTATCACTAAAATTTTAATTAGATTTAATGCTTGATAATCCAGTCCTCAGGAACGTTAAAAGTAATTTGTATACAGATAAATTTGACTGAAATATTATTTCAAGAAAAATATCATTTGTAATAACTAAAAAAGCATTAGCCAGTTTTGTTTCTCATCTTGTTAAGTATGAAGTGAAACAGCCAGCTTTCCCCAAGTTATCATGACTGAAACACAAAAGAAAATCTAAGAAATCACATGAGCCTTAAAATTCACAGTAAATATTAGTAAATTTATTACTTACAATCTTCGTGCTTTTTCAACCTCTTTTTTAGAAGGTAAAGTGCATCCATCAAAAACCAAGACTGGCTTGATTCCATATGAGACCAACATTTCAACGAATTTTATACAATAACCGACATATCTGAAACAAAACACTCTCTGGCTAGTATTAGGATGATTCACAAATATAAAACAACATAGCAGTGGAAATAAAATACAATCTGATAAAATCTTATATTGCAATCAGCATAAACTATGCCATTTGATGAAGGGTCATTAACTTGAAACATCAACTCTTGCTTTCTCTACATGGATGCTGCCTGGTCTGATTAATAAAAGCAAAAATTGCCAGAAGTAAAGCATCCCATGGCATAGAAGAATTGCCAATACTCAAATTAACTATTGTTATTGCTTCAGTGGATGATATTGCCAATTTTAATGTGCCAGTATACAGTTTTATGCTGCGGGCTCACTAGGAACTGAATGGGACTGCAATAAAAAGTAGTGCACTCAGGAGTCTCACAACTTGCAACCAAAGTTTAAAGTTTATTTATTAGTATCACAAGTAGGCTTACATTAGCACTGCAATGAAGTTATTGTAAAAATCCCCTAGTCACCACACTCCAGCACCTGTTCGGGTACAAGGAGGGAGAATTTAGCATGGCCAATTAACCTAACCAGCACGTCTTTCCAACCGTGGAAGGAAACCGGACACAGTGACCCAAGCCGGAAATCAAACTCAGTTCTTGGCACTGTGAGGCAACAGTGCTAACCACTATGCCACTGTGCCACATTTATTATAAAAATGAAGTACTTTGCTTAATTGACTGTTCACAGATTCCATCTCTCCGCTTCCCCTTAATCCTGAAATTATGGTTTAGGGTTCTTGCACCTGAGTGGTCAACATTTCAAGGTTAAAAGATGGTTTCTCCAATTAAAATCATGTAGACTAAATCTTCTGACAAAGAGTCATCCAGACTCGAAACGATGGCTCTATTCTCTCTCCACTGATGCTATCAGACTTGTTGAGTTTCTCCAGCGTTTTCTGTTTTTGTTTCAGATTCCAGCATCCGCAGTATTTTGCCGTTATCTACCATAGTCTAGTTATTTTTCACCATATGGCTATGGATGCTATTATTTAACCAATAAGAATTATTATGCAAAATATAAAAACCCTCTGAGCACATGCAAATTTAAATTTGTTCTTAGCATTTCAAAGTGAGTAAACACTAAGTTCAAAGACAGCAAAAAGGACTTACTGATCAGTCGGTTCTCCTTTTGCTAATTTATCAGCACACGCAAAAGCTCCTTTATGAAGCCAACAGTACATATCTAATGCTACAGTCTGTCCTTTGTACTTCTTGATATGGATTGGTTCTGAAGCTTCCTTAACAAACTGTAGCAATCCTTGAATCCCCATGGTCCACTTTTACTCCTGTTGAAGAATTAAAGTTTTCATAAGTACTTCCAGGCTAAAATGGATGGGTTGCAATTTGAATAGCATTAAAAGTTAAAATGACCATGACCAATTTCAAAATTCAATACTGTCAAATGAAGTTATTGAGTATTTTATACCAGAATTAAAGATGGATACAACCTTGACAGCTGCCTCTAGCAGTAAAGCACCAACATGCCAAAACATAGCTGCACAATAAAGCCTGTTTCAACAATCAAATAAATTCACTCCCATTACTACTTACCAGTTTCCAAATCTGCTTTGAAAATTAAAAAAGGGGGGGCGGACTTGACTGAGTTGGTAGAACTGTTGGTTGGATTCAGAAGGTTGCAGGTTCAAGCCCCACTGTGGGCCTCGCACATACTCCAGTCTGATATTTCAATCAATGCCAGAGGAACATTTTAGATCAAAGTCAAAATAACATTGTTCAACATGCGTTCATTAGGCATCCTTTCTTCCAATTTTACTCAAATCCTCAGCGTGATTTCTTTTCCCATTACACTGATGACTGTGGGGGTGTCACTTCCTGTTTATGCTTATAATCATGGATTACAGTGTCCAGAACCACATTACTTAAAGGATAATGAACCATTGGAGAAGATGCAGAAAATGATTACAAGGATGCAATCATTATTGAGCGGATGTAACTATGAGAAAAAGTTGAACAGCTTGAGCATCTTTCCCTGAGGTCGTGAAAATCAGAAAGGATTTCAAAAAGATGGATGTGAAGAAATTGTTCCACTTGAACAAGGAGGCATAAATTTAAGGAAACCAGACCAAATAAAGGATTCAGAGGGATTCCTTTACACAGAAAAAGTGGCAGCAATGTGAAACATATATAGTTACATAAAGTAGTTGAATACCTAACATTGACACATTTAAGGCAAGTCTTGATGCATAGATGAAGGAGAAGGGAATAGAGGACTATGAAGGCAGGATGAGATGAGACAACTGAAGTGAGAGTGGGCTTCTGTGGAGTATAAACACTGGTACACAAGATTCTATGATATTCTTAACTCAAAACCTTAAATTATTTCCACTATCACTGCTCATTGGCAGTCTTGTCAAGCTTCAAGTCTGATGCAGTGAACGTAACTTTGATTTGGCTCTTTTTTTAAAGCAGCCCTAGACTTTTGAAGGGTAATCGATCTGAAAAGTTAACTCTGTTTTTCTGCACTGATGCTGCCTGGCCTGCTTAATATTTCCAGCATTCTCTGGTTTTCTTTACAATTCTCGTTCCATAAGTAAGTGTTATCTGATTTGATTTGTCACATGTGCTGCGATACCGTGAAACGCACTGTTTCTTGCGCTATACAGGCAAAGCATACTTTTCATGAAGTCCATAGGGAAAAGGATACTATGCAGAATATGGTGTTGCAGTTACAGGAAGGGTGAAGAGAAAGATCAACTTAATATATGATAGGACCATTCAAAAGTCTGATGACAGCAGGGAAGAAGCTGTTCTTGAGTCCATTGGTATGTGCTTCCAGACTTCTGTATCTTTTTCTGAACAGAAGGTGGAAGAGAGAATGTCTGGGGTGCGTGAGGTCCTTGATTATGCTGGCTGCTTTTCCGAGGCAGCGGGGAGTGTAGACTGAGTCAATGGTCTGCGTGATGGACTGGATAAGTTCACAACCCTTTGTGGTTTCTTGCGGTCTTGGTCAGGGCAGGAGCCATACCAAGCTGTGATACAACTGGACAGGATGTTTTCTATGGTGCATCTGTAAAGATTGGTGAGAATCGTGGTGGACGTGCCAAATTTCCTCAGCCTTCTGAGAAAGTAGGTGGTATTGGTGAGCTTTCTAAACTGTAGCATTGGTGTGGAGAGTTGAGGACAGATTGTTAGTGATCTGAACACCTAGAAACTTGAAGCTGTCAACCATCTCCACTTCAGCACCATTGATGTAGACAGGGGATGTCCTCCACTATGCTTTCTATGCACAATGCTCATTTGTTTTACTGACACTGAGGGAGAGATTATTGTTGTTGCAATATTTCACCAACTTCTCCAGCTCTTTCTTGTAGTCCGTCTTATCATTGTTTGAGACCCAACCCTCTACAGTGATGTCATCAGCAAACTTGAAGATGGAGTTGGAGCATAATTTGGCCACAGTCATAAATGTATAAAGATTATAGTAAGGGGCTGAGGACACAGCCTTGCGGGGCACCAGTGCTGAGGATAATTGTGGAGGTTGTGTTGTTAGCTATCCTTACTGATTGCCGTCTATGAGTTAGGAAGTTGAGGATCCAGTTGCAGGGGGAGGAGCACAGCCCTAGGCCACGGAGTTTGGAGTGAGCTGTAGTCAATAAATAGGAGGTTGACGTAAATGTCCTTGTTATCCAGGTGTTTTTGATCCGATTTGTCACATGCATTGGGATAAAGTGAAAAGTATTGTTTCTTGCACTATACAGACAAAACATACAGTTCATAAATTGATTTGATTTATTATTGTCACATGTATTAGCATACAGTGAAAAGTATTGTTTCTTGCGCGCTATACAGACAAGGCATACCGTTCATTGAGAAGGAAACAAGAGAGTGCAGAATGTAGTGTTACAGTCATAGCTAGGGTGTAGAGAAAGATCAACTTAGTGCTAGATAGGTCTATTCAAAAGTCTGACGGCAACAGGGAAGAAGCTGTTCTTGAGTAGGTTGGTACGTGACCTCAGACTTTTGTATCTTTTTCCTGATGGAAGAAGGTGGAAGAGAGAATGTCCAGGGTGTGTGAGGTCCTTAATTATGCTGGCTGCTTTGCAGAGGCAGTGGGAAGTGTAAACAGAGTAAATGGATGGGAGACTGGTTTGCGTGATGGATTGGGCTACATTCACGACCTTTTGTGGTTCCTTGCGGTCTTGGGCAGAGCAGGAGCCACACCAAGCTGTGATATAACCAGAAAGAATGCTTTCTATGGTGCATCTGTAAAAGTTGGTGAGAGTCGTAGCTGACATGCCAAATTTCCTTAGTCTTCTGAGAAAGTAGAAGCGTTGGTGAGCTTTCTTAACTATAGTGTCAGCACGGGGGGGGGGGGATCAGGACAGGTTGTTGGTGATCGGGACACCTAAAAACTTGAAGCTCTCGACCCTTTCTACTTTATCCCCGTTGATGTAGACAGGGGCATGTTCTCTTTTACGCTTCCTGAAGTCGATGTCAATCTCCTTCATTTTGTTGACATTGAGGGAGAGATTATTGTCGCCGCACCAGTTCACCAGATTCTCTATCTCATTCCTGTACTGTTTTGTTATTGTTTGAGATCCGACCCACTTTGGTGGTGGCGTCAGCATATTTGAAAATCGAATTGGAGGGGAATTTGGCCACAGTCATAGGTATAAAAGGAGTATAGTAGGGGGCTGAGAACACAGCCTTGTGGGGCACCAGTGTTGAGGATGATTGTGGAGGTGGTGTTGTTGCCAATCCTTACTGATTGTCGTCTGTGAGTTAGGAAGTTCAGGATCCAGTCACAGAGGGAAGAGCCGAGGCCCAGGCCACAGAGTTTGGAGATGAGTTTTGTGGGAATAATGGTGTTGATGGCTGAGCTGTAGTCAATAAATAGGAGTTTGACATAGATGTCTTTGTTATCTAGGTGTTCCAAGGTTGACTGCAGGGCCAGGGAGATGGCATCTGCTGTGGACCTGTTGCGGCGGTAGGTGAACTGTAGTGGATCCAGGTAGTCTGGAATTGATTTGTGCCATGACTAGCCTTTCGAAGCACTTCATAATGATGGATGTCAGAGCCACCGGCCGATAGTCATTAAGGCACACTGCTTGGTTTTTCTTAGGTACCGGGATGATGGTCATCTTCTTAAAGCAGATAGGGACCTGATTGTTGTAAAGAGCGGTTGAAGATGTCTGCGAATACCTCCGCCAGCTGATCCGCGCAGAATCTGAGTGCTCGTCCGAGTACCCCGTCCGGGCCAAAAAATGGCTACGTACTCAGAGTACATAGGGGAGAAGGAAAGAAGAGGGTACTGAATATAGTGTTACTGTCATTGCTAGGGTGTAGAGAAAGATCAGCTTAATATATGGTAGGTCCATTCAAAAGTCTGATGGCAGCAGGGAAGAAGTTGTTCCTGAGTCGGTTAGTATTTGACCTCAGACTTTTGTATTTTTTTTCCTGACAGAAGGTGGTGGGAGAGAGAATGTCCTGGGTGTATGGGGTTTTTGATTATGCTGGCTGCTTTTCTGAGGCACCGGTAAGTGTAGACGGAGTCAATGAATGGGAGACTGGTTTATGTGATAGACTGGGCTACGTTCACAACCATTTGTAATTTCTTGGGGCCTTGGTCAGAGAAGGACCACACCAAGCTGTGATAGCATCCTTTCCGGATGTTTCTATGGTGCATCTGTAAAAATTGGCGAGAGTCGAGCAGACATGCCGAACTTCCTTCGCCTACTGAGAAAGTAGAGGCGTTGGTGTTCCAGGGTAGAGTGTAGTGCCAGGCAGATGCTGTCCTCTGTGGACCTGTTAAGGCGATAGGCAAAGTCTAGTGGATCCAAGCAATCTGGAAGACCAGAGTTGTTGTCTGCCATGACTAACCTTTTGAAGCCCTTAATAATGATGGATGTCAGAGCCACCAGACAGTAGTCATTAAGGCACGCTGCCTGACTTTTCTTTGGTACAGGGATGATGGTCGTCTTTTTGAAGTAGATAGGAACTTCAGATCAGAGTAAAGAGAGGTTAAAGGCGTCTGTGAATACTCGCGCCAGCTGGTCTGTGCAGGATCTAAGTGCTTGGCTGGGGACCCCATCGGGCCAGTCACTTTCTGTGGGTTAACTTTCAAGAAGGCTGATCTGACATCTGTGATGGTGACCTTGGACCGGTTCGACCGAGACTGTCAGGGTAGATGACGACCCCTCGCTGGTCCCCTGCTCAAAACGAACATAGAATGCGTTGAGCTTATTGTGGAGTGATGCATTGTTGCCAGCATTTCTACACGTCTTCATCTTGTAGCCTATTATGTTGCGCAGACCTTGCCACAATCAATGGGTGTTCACGTGGCTTGCCTGGGATTCTAGCTTGGTCCGGTATTATCTCTTGGCATCTCTGATGGTTCTCTGTAGATCATATCTGGATTTCTTGTATAGGTCAGAGTCACCCAACTTGGACACATCAGACCCGAGCTTCAGTAGGCAGAAGATATCCCTGTTCATCCATGGTTTCTGGTTGGGAAACACTCAGAATAGCTTCTTTGGTACACAGTCTTCTACACACTTACTAATGAAGTCTGTTACTGTAGTGGCGTACTTATTTAGGTTGGTCACCGAGTTCTTGTATATTGACCAGTCCACCATTCAAAGCAGTCCCATAGGAGATGTTGGCTCAGACATTGCATGACTTTCTTTATTGGATTCTGATGCTTCAGTTTCTGCTTGTAAGCCGGGAGCAGGAGCACAGCCTTGTGGTCTGATTTGCCAAAGTGCAGATGGGGGATAGAGCAATTGGCATGTTTGTGTAGCAGTGGTGAAGGATGTTTGGGCTTCTTGTGGGACAGGAGACATGTTGATTGTATCTTGATAGGACATTCTTGAGATTAGCCTGATTGAATATCCAGCCATGATGGAAAGACCCTGGATGTTTTGTCAATTACCATATGTGTTGGTATTTCATCAAGTGCAGTCTTCACATCCGCATGGGATAGGATATAAACTGCTGTCAGGATACCCAAATAAATTTGACATACTTCTCAACAGAAGTTTCACACTAAAATTTACATTATCTTTATTGACTGACTTCAGTAAACACAACCATCTTATTTTAAAATACTTCAGTCATTGAAGCCAATGGTTAACACATTATTTTTACATCCAATTGGTACATAGAAACAATCTGTCAGTTGTCCTACAATCAATTCTTGTATTAATTATTTTGTTGTTACTTTGCATATACTGGCACACATTTCAAGTAATACACAATAAAAGTGGGCATGCAAAGAGACAATGAAGAAAAAATAAACCATAAAAGGTACAAGGCCAGTCTGACCACATATAAGTCAGCCCAAAGTGAGAACTATCTGCACTCAACTAACTCTGGCCACTTGAGGATCCCAGATCTTAATCGCTCCACCATTGGTGCCTGTGCGTTGAGATTCCTGGGCCCTAACCTCTAGAATTCCCTCTAAATCTCTCTTTTTTAAAAAAAAAGACATTCCTAAAAGCCTACCTCTTCAGTTAAGACTTTTGGCCACCTGTCCTCATTTCTTCTCCTGTGGTTCTGGTTAACACAAAGCGCTCCCCTGAAATGCCCAGAGTTGGGGAGGGTTATGGTGTACAAGCCGATATTTCAGTGCAAGTTGCTATCGGAACTGATTGGAACAGCAGCTGAACGCACCGGCTCCTCTCGGGCTGATTCAGACCCATGTCCAGGGTGGAAGGCCGGATCGAACTCAACCCGAGGAGATGTATTATTGTGCACGGACAGTAAAAACACAACCGCATATACTACACATCACAGCCCTCCCCGCCCCCTGCCACCATGACCCCGGCCGGCGCCGACTCACATCAACAGGAGGCGACGGCCCCCGAGCGGGGATATTTAAACCCCGTTTCATTCCATCGGCTTTTTTTTTGCGACACCCACTTTCAAAAAGTATATAGATCCCGCTATCATTCCTCATACTGTTTGTTATTCTAAACTGGGGACGACTAATATCAGAACTCACCTCAGGGACACGAACGAAAACATTTAATGGCACTTTGGTGTTTACCCGCCAAAAGTTTAGGCAAGCAAGGAGAATTTCAGTTGGCCGTTCGCGAGGTCCAATGAGAGAGCGCTGTGTTGGGAAGTGGGTGGGGGCGGGACCTGGGCGGGGAGCGTAACCGGCATCGGCAACGCCTCCTGCGCAGCCACGCCCCTTCTTCCCGGCCGCACCCCCTCATCACCGGCTCGTTGTGGAGGGGGGGTTTCTCCGCATGCGCGCTCGGTTGATGGAGTTTTTCCGCATCCTCCTGGGGCTGGTCGAGTTTCTCCGCATGCGCGCTCGGCTGGGGGAGTTTCTCCGCATGCGCGCTCGGTTGATGGAGTTTTTCCGCATCCTCCTGTGGCTGGTCGAGTTTCTCCGCATGCGCGCTCGGCTGGGGGAGTTTCTCCGCATGCGCGCTCGGCTGGGGGAGTTTCTCCGCATGCGCGCTCGGCTGGGGAGGTGTTCGGCTTTTGTGTGACGACATCATCGGGGAAGCCAGGGTGACGATAGCGGCGGAGGGGCGCGAGGCGATCGGACGGTAAACGGCGGACGTTCGCGCGGGGCCTCTGGAGTCCCCCGGTCCGCTTCCCCTCTCCTAATCCCTGTCTCCGCCTCAGCGGTACCGGCGCCATGAGCTCGCACAGCAGCGGCCTGCCACGGCAGCATTTCACCCCCAGCAACGGGGACTTCACCTTCGTCTCTTCAGCTGACGGTGAAGGTAGGCCCAAAGTTTGTTGATGTTTGGGGAGGGGAGGGGGGGGTGGCTGGGTATGAGTGAGTGAATGAGGGCACTGATAGTCTGGGTGGGTGGAACACAAGGCTGCTGTGGAAAAGATGATTCCTTCACAACCTGGGAAAGTTGCCTCTCTATTTCTTGGTGATGTTTGGATTTTGTGCTCCCTGACTTCTCTATTACATTACGCACAGTTTTGTGTTGCAGGCCCATCCCAAATAATTCAAAAGGCTCAAATCCTGTTGGTTACAAGGTTATTATAGTAACAGACATTTTTTTTACTCCATCTTTAAAGTCCAGAATAGACCAGGTGAACCCAGATGCATTCCTTGCTTTCTCCAAAATCCAAATTCAAAGTCCAATTGAATCTAATTCAAGGTCTGCATTAGAGACAATCAAGATCCAAGCTGACAAGATACGGTGTTGCACCCCATCTTCGGCTTGATCTGATGCTTGATCTTAACTAAATGTCTGAGAGGTTAACAGACATTTCTGTCAGCCCTGGCAGGATTTGAACCCATGTCCCAAATGCCTACTCACTTTCACCCAGGCTCCCGCCGCTTTTTTGTTTCAGGGGCATTCAGTACATTTTACTTCTGCTGATGACATTCTCAAATTGCCCTCTGGGATCATGATAATTCAGCAATGACTTGCATTTTCATTGCATCTATAATGCAAGTAAATGTCCCAAGGTGTGGTCAGACACAAATTGATGCCAAGTCAAAGAAGACAGTATTAGGATGTGTTTTAGGCATGTGGTCAATGAGGTGGGTTTTGAGAAAATTGCACAGTTCATGGCCGTAATTTTGGCCTACCTTATGAGTTGCAATTTCTTCCAGACAAAACATTCAGGATTGGGGAGCAAGCAAGTAGGCTGACAAGACAAACAGTTGAAGGTCTGGGAGAAATGATGGAGGTACAGCAAGGTGGCATGAGTACATCTAGAAGGTGACCCTCTGTCTTTGATTGATATTGCCATGGAATTTCATGTAGATGAGGGGATCATGGATTTATTTATTAGTCACAAGTAAGGCTTACATTAATGCTGCAATGAAGTTACTGTGAAATTCTCCTAGTCGCCACAGTCTGGCGCCTGTTCGGGTCAATGCACCTAGCCAGCATGTCTTTCAGAATGTGGGAGGAAGTAAAATAGATCTGTCATAGGGATCTTTAGGAGTAACAGTCATCAGGATGGGAAGAGCAGCCATGGCTACAGTTGGGTAGGTGAATGAAAATGGGTGAGGGCAGTCCCACTCAGACAACAGAGAAAAGATGTTGGAGGTGTTGGTGTGTTCCTGTGTTTGATCAACCAAAGACTATAGAGGTGTTGAAAAGAATGAGGATAGAGAGTGCATCATTGTCAAAGTTACAAATAATGCCACTTATGACTTATTGAATCATAATTATTGTAGAAGCTTAAAATGTTCTACAAAGTTTGAAAGATGTAATCAAGAATTGTACAGATGGGCATCTTCCACGATTTAAGAGGAAAAGCAGAAACGTTTACATGCATATTGATATCACAGGTTTCTTGGGTAGGAAAAGAGCCTTATATACTGCTGGGAAAATTGCACTACTGAAGCTTTACTATGCTTTACATAACATAGGACTTTGGAGTAGGAATAGGTTATTCGGCCCTTTGAGCCTGCTTTGGCATCAATAGTTGATCTGATTCTTGTCTCCACTTTCTGTTTGCCCCAACTGTCACAACTCTTGACTCCCTTGCAACATGAAGCAAACCTGCTAATTTGGACAATTTGATATTCCTTGTGTAGGGCAGAGTTATCAACCTTGTCCCATCGTTTTGAGGATTTTGTAGAACGCTCAATGTTATATTGAACTTAGTTCTGTTTATTTTTTGTGCCCTCCTCCCCCACTCCATGCTAATCCTGTTTGTAACAGAATTCCACTTAACCCACTATTTGAATTCTTAACCTCTACATAATCTGTTTCCTAAATTGCTGTTCCGTCTAAGCAAAGACAGAGTAGATTGCTTGCCTTTCTAAAGTGTGATTTGGAATGGCCATTTAATGAAATTAGCAGGTATATAGTTCTTGGAACCAAAACAGTTCTACCTTCCTTGATGCTCTCTGTTTTCCAAGTTAGGCTATCGTATGAGACTTGGAACTAGTAATGCATTTTTGTTTTGGGTCTATTAATCCACAAAGTGCAGGATCTTCGATATTGAGATTCAATATTACTTTCCTTAATGAGCTGCTGGTAAAGTTAACCTAAAGAGAAGTAATTTAATGTAAAACCATTTTCCCATACCACCATAACAGGGCCTGGAACTCTGCAGTCCAGACTTTCTTCTATCTTTCCATAAAACTTGAGTATGTTGCACAATCCAGGAACTTAAAGCAGTGGTGAAAGTTCATCATATTTATTTCCAGCCTGAACTGCTTTGACTAAAAAGGTCCCATGGGCTGACACTCGGACTTTCCCAAAATTCATTCATGTTGCTAATAGGGAACAATCTCCTTATCTGATTAACAGATCAAATAATCAGGTCTACTGCAGACAAAATTGCACACATTGTCTGAACAAGTAATCAAACCAGTTTTGTCCTGATATGAGATTGTCTTTGTGAGCAATCTGTATCAGAGGTATGATGTCCTTTGACGATCCGCTCCACACCAGACCATGAAGACAAGTTATTTCTAAAAGATCAACTCATTGCATTCAATTCAATAAAGTAGAAATAATTTTAAATTATGTATTGCCTTAATTACTTCAATGTGAAACTAAACCATCCTAGACTTCATACACCCAACATGGGAAGATGGTTGTGCAGTGGTAATGTCACTGGACTAGTGTTCCAGAGGCCCAGGCTGATGCTCTGGGGATAAAAACAAAAAATGCTGGATTTACTCAGCAGGTCTGGCAGCATCTGTGGTGAGAGAAACAGTGTTAATCCTTTGAGGCCATATGACACTTCTACAGAACTAATGCTCTGGGGTCATGAGTTCAAATCCAATTAATAAAAATTCTGGAATTGAAAACTAGTCTTAGTAATGGTGACCTTGGAACTATCGTTGATTGTTGTTACCTCATCTGGTTCTCTTAAGTCCCTTGAGGGAAGTAAATCGGCCATCCTTACTGATCTGGCTACATGTGACTCCAGGCCCGCGCCAGTATGGTTGATTCTTAAGTGCCCCCTGGAATGGTCTAGCAAGTCACTTAGTTCAAGGGGAATTAGGGATGGACAACAAATGCTGACCTTGCCAGCGACATTTACATCCCATAAAAGAATAAACCTTTTAAAAGTAGGTTCAGTTATTGTGACCAGTCTTAAAAGTTGGAATGTGAATAGAGTGGGGAGCTAATGTTTCTATTTCTTTCTGCAGTTTTGTCATTTTCATAATGAAGACAAAGTTTTTTATAATGTTGACTTAATGCAACATCGAATTGCTTCAGTTTTAACATTTCCACTTAATTAACCATATTATCCAATATGTAAGCCATTGGCCATCTGTTGCTAGCTGGGAATCAGATGTAAATAATTGAATTCAGTCAAAAAAATTAAGTATGGTCATTAGGAATGTGATTGTAATACTTGTAATTGCACTGTATATGCATGCACTACACTTTTTTGTTAATGTTAAGATAAAGGTAAAATGTACGAGTGTTTATTGATCAGTGTGAGTGTTCAGTAAAAATGGGGAAAGGTGTTTAAGTAAAATATACATGAAGTGCGCTGACTTCTATTGCGTGGCATTAAAGCAATATATCTTGTGTCATTGTGGCTACATGCCTGTGGCTGGTTAGTAATTTTTATTGGACAGCACTGAACTAGATACATTATAAATTATTGGCCAGTCAGAATTTTTACTTCCAATACAGAATCTGGCATTTTTGCATCACCTACACATATTACCCAGTGTAAGAAATGTGTATTCTTGATGCATTGTCCAAATTGTTCTTCCTCTATGAATATCGCAGTTATTATTTTGAAGAATTTCTTTAACAATTGAATTTCAGATTGAGATTTTGAGAGCAATCTTGAACCTTTGTGCATTGCTTTAATAAATACTAAATTCAGAGCCTTTGATATACTAGAACCATAGAAACCCTACAGTGCAGAAAGAGGCCATTTGGCCCATTGAGTCTGCACTGACCACAATCCCACCCAGGCCCTACCCCCATATCCCTACATATTTACCTGCTAATCCCTCTAACCTACGCATCTCAGGACACTAAGGAGCAATTTTAGCATGGCCAATCAACCTAACCCACACATCTTTGGACTGTGGGAGGAAACCGGAGCACCCGGAGGAAACCCACGCAGACACGAGGAGAATGTGCAAACTCTACTCAGACAGTGACCCAAGCCGGAAATCGAACCCAGGTCCCTGGAGCTGTGACTAACGACTAAGAGTCTTTAATTTGCTCCTAAGTACTGCTTACTTAATTAAAAGCTATAATTTTGGTTTCTGCCCGAAGAGTTGCAGTGTCAGTTTTTCTGTCTCAGCACTGAGACAGCCCAGATCAAAGTCACAAATGAGCATGGTATTCTGACCTTCCTTGGAATTCTTGACTTAACTGCGGGGACTTCCTATGTCTGGTTCTGCTCTTGTTTATCCAGTCATATCCAGGGAATCTCCTGGAATGGCTTCTCTTCCTACCCGAAGCCATTACCCCTGAAGTCGTCAAAGGATCTTTTCTGAGCCCCTTTCTTATTCTTATCTACATGCTGCCTTTCAGCAGTATGATATATCATAACTTAGATGTTATCTTCCAAATGTACCTTTAATGACAAGTCTGGGCTGTTGTGCACCCCACTTCCTTTGCCCCACAATTGGTAGCCATGTTTTCTCATTGAAACACTGTGCTCTTGAATTCTTCCCCTGCACCTTGCTGCCTCTTCAACTCTCTACTCATTTAAGATGCTCCTTAAAATCTACTACTTTAACTAACTTTTTCATCACCTATCTATCTTAAAATCTCCTTGATGTTAAATTTTGTCTCATTACATTCCTGTGAAGCACTTGGGGATGTCTCATTACATTGAAGACTTGGGGAATGTGCAGCATTATAGAGAGACGACAAGGGGACAACACTGAGGGAATTGCTCATTTGGAAAGCCAATACAAATACAGGAAACCGAATGGTCTCCTATGCTGTGATGATTCTATGATCCTGTAAATGCAAGTTGTTATTTAATATGTGGTTAATCTGGTTTGTCAGGTCAAATATGTATTGAGTCATTTGTGCTTATGCAGGGTAGAAAGCAGGCAAATTGTTTCAATTACCAATGGAAAAGTTACCCAATTTAGTTTTCCAACAAGATTACCACCTGCACTCTGACCAAGATTAAGAAACAAAATTACCTTATCTGTTGTAATGTTTTATTTAAATATGGCTGTTGGGTGAAGCAAAATCTTCATTCTTTTAGCTGTGGAAAATTTTCAAAGGGCACTGATTGAAGTTGTGGACTTGTCTGTTTTCTGGAAGAGTATGAGGATGTACAAGATGCACTGGAGCAATTCACCAAAGATCCTTAGATAGCACCTTCTAAACCCACGACCACTTCCATCTAGAAGGACAAGGGCAGCAGATATATGGGAACACCACCACCTGCAAGTTCCCCGCCAAACCACTCACCATCCTGACTTGGAAATATATTGCCATTCCTTTGCAGTTGCTGGGTCAAAATCGTGGAATTCCCTCCCTAATGGCACTGTGGGTCAACCCACAGCACATGGACTGCAATGATTCAAGAGGCAGCTCACCACCATCTTCTCAAGGGAAACTAGGGATGGGCAATAAATGCTAGCCAGCCAGCGATGCCCATGTCCCACAAATAAATTTTTAAAAATGAAACTGGAAATCCCCAACTATTCAGAGGAAAGCAGAAAACTAAACGGGTTTGTGGAGTGAATGAATTTAGAGAATTATGAAATTGGCAGGTCCTGAAGACTACATGGATGTGTAAGATTTAGGTTAACAGAATAAATTCTGGAAATTGGCTGCATGATACAATGGTGAAGGCAACAGTGAGATGAGCCTAATTAATGTAAAATGTTGATGCGTGCTCTTCACATTGTGTTTTTGAAGGCTATTTAATAGAGGTAAAAAGGGGTGAGCACAATGTTTGAGGGAATTAGGTGGAGAGGAAGATCATAGTGTCTTCCAGATAACTTTGGCTTTTTAATCTGTATTTCTTGTGGTGCAAGTCTGTTCATTAATTAAAGATTCCTTTTTGTGAAAATTTATTTTAGTGTGTTCATTAAAAGATTTCTGTGTAGTCTTTGGGTGGTGTTTATCCACAGTGAAACCTATCTTTGGCCAGAAGAAAATGTGGGAGTGCATTTGTTTAAACTTATTGTATATGCAGTTTATTTGGAACTCAATATTAAAATTCCGTGGATGTCTTCTTGAATTCTAGCTGTTATGACATTTTCTGCTTAATCTTTTTGTAGACCTCAGTGGTTCTATGGCTGCCCCAGAGGTTAAGCTTAATATGGATGCAGATTCTGCAAAAGATGCCTCAGCAACTGCGTTCCTCAGGAAAAGGGGATATGGATGGCTTCTGGAGGTGGAGGAAGATGATTCTGAGGACTCAAAACCGCTCCTGTATGTCTAATTCTTTTGGTGGTATATGTTTAATATAATGTGTATGCATGAGATAAATATTTAAATTTGGATACTAACAAAACCTGCATTGTGGGAGAGTACCTTCATCCCACATACTGAAGGGGTTCAAGTAGGTTCACTGCCACTTACTCAATGGCAAATAGTGATGACTAATAAAATGTGCACATCCCAAGAATTAAATTTTTTAAATTGCATTAATAAATTTGTGACTGAACAGCCATTTGCCGTCCAAGGGTTAGCATTCCTTATCTGCAAGTGCTGCCATTTCTCTACGTATCTGGCTGAATACATAATATGAAATGGACCTCTGAAAGCTGTACAAAAGTTCAAAGTAGAAATTAAGCACACGGTGTAGACTTGTTACAAGCAATAAATCGGGGGGAGGAGGGCCTGTATTTAATGTACTATTTTTTACTTCCAAAAATATTGCAATTTCCCTTACCCATGCCCACAAGCAACCATTATCTTCCGTGGTTTTATTGACAAAGTGGCTGGAAGAGAGAAGGAACACTGTCTAACCAGATCAGTTTTGTTTGGGCTTCAATCTGAGATCCTCTGAAGTTCTGGTGTAGGTTGATTGAGTAGATTTCGTACTGTTTAACGGATGTCCTGGTCATGTGTATTGTCATAGGCTGCCAAGATCATTGTTTCATTGTTCTGGGCATTTGAATATGTGATCTTGCATTGAGAGTCACAGCCCATTTAATACAACTTGGCAAATGTTTCTGTAATTCGAGTATTAACTAATGGAGATCACGACTACAGAATCATGAAACTGCAGGCGGTTTGAGATCCAGCTTTTAAATGCCTTCTCTCATACCTTGAAATTACTTAACTCAGCTTGAATTTTTAAAAAACTCCTTAAAGTATTGTTCATGTCAAATGCTTCGATTATTTTCCCTTTTGGTTCTTTGAGAATAGAGACACAATTAAAAGAATGTGGCTAATCAATTTTTTTAAAAATCATCAATGTAAAACAAAAATTCTGTTTTTTTTAATCTACTGCAGCCCTGATAAATGCTTTTTGTGTTTTTTTTTCAATGGAGCTGTGGTAGGTTTAAAATTCAGTTTTGGTTGACAATTAGAGATGCATTTGGTGTTTTCTATTAACTGAATTTTCAGTGATGGACGCTAACTTTATCCATTTGGAGAAAGAACTCCATGGGCTTTCCGCTAAATTGGGTGGTCGGGCTTTCCGCTAAATTGGGTGGTCGCCCTGTGAGTAAGTTCTTAATCGCAAACCTCCTTTAGGTTCAGCAAGGAAGAGTTTCCTCCCTCTTCCTTGCTGAAGACACTGATCATGGTGAATGGTTTCATTATGGTCATACTTTGATCATCTGCCTAACAGTCTCATCTGCCTCACAGTCTGTCATCTCCATTTGTTAGCCAGGAATGTGAATGGTAACAGGCAGTGAGAAGTTCGGTTAAAGAAAAAGTTTACAGCTGAGCCTGCCTGCTTCAATTAATGTTTACACATGCACCAACCTTGCTGCTGCCCTGTTAATTGAGATCAAAGCATGCTGGCAACTGAACTATTAGGAAAGCAAAGGATACCCTTATAGGCTGGTGCTCAGTGACATAGGAATCAGTGCTCATGGTCCCTTTAGAGACTGATTTTGGGCTGCTTCTTGTTTTTAAGATGTATTTAGTATAATGTTTCGGATATCAACTCTCACTTCTGTTATCTTAAATCTCTTTTAATGCTGCAGGGAGGAGTTGGACATTGATCTAAAGGATATCTACTACAAAATCCGATGTGTGTTGATGCCAATGCCATCACTGGGATTCAATAGACAGGTGGTGAGAGATAATCCTGACTTCTGGGGGCCGCTGGCCGTGGTCCTCTTGTTTTCAATGATCTCGCTATATGGACAATTCCGAGTAAGTGTATTGGTGATGGGGCAACAGATAAGACTAATATCAGCTATAAGTTAAAAGGTGCAATATGGAGTATTTTTCCTGCCGTTTGGTGGAAAGCATGACCCTTGAATACAATAACTGACAGGATGTGCCAGCAAAATAATAAATGGATTTGATACTTACTTTGTACTTACTGCCTCTGGTGGGGGAATCAAAACAAGAAGACAGTATTTTAAAATTAGAACCAGTCATTTGGGAGTGCAATCAAGAAGCACTTTTTCATACCAAAGGAAGTGGAAACCAGGAATTCTTGTCCCAAAACTGCAGGTCCTGGGTCAATTCAAATTTTCAATACTGAGGTGCGTAGCTTTTTGTTCAGTAAGCGCCTCAAGGAACAGGGAGCAAAAGCAGGAAATTGATGTTATGACATGTACTATCTCTGGCCTAATTGTAATGGGAAACATGCTCTAGGAGCTGAATGGTCTGTTCCTATTATGTAAACTATTAGTGGGGTCTGCTGCACACTGGCCAGGATGGCTGTGGCTGCAACAACAACTTATACAGCGCCTTTAATGTAATAAAAGGTCCCCAGGCACTTCACAGAAGCATTATAAAACATAATGTGACACAGCCATATACAGAAATACTAGTCAGATGACCAAAAGCTTGAGCAGAGGTTTTAAGAAATGTCTTAAAGAAAAGCGAGGTCGTGAGGTAGAGTGGTGTAGGGAGAGAATTCCAGACCTTGGGGACTGGACAACTAAAGTCGCAGCTACTGATGGTGGAGTGATTAAATTTGGGGATGCTTAAGAGGCCAGAATTAGGTGAGCTCGGCTATCCCTCAGGTTGAGGCTTGAAGAGATTGCAAAGATATGGATGGGTGAGACCATGGGAGGATTTGAAAAGAAGGATAGTTGTTGCTGAAAAGAGAGATATGCTGTCAAAGCTTTTTTGTTTATTTATTAGTCACAAGTAAGGCTTACATTAACACTGCAATGAAGTTACTGTGAAATTCCTCTAGTCGCCACACTCCGGTGCCTGTTCGGGTCAATGCGCCTAACCAACATCTTTCAGAATTGGGAGAAAACCAGAGCACCCGGTGGAAACTCACGCACAATGGGGAAACCGTGCAAACTCCACACAGACACTGACCCAAGCCAGGAATCAAACCCGGGTCCCTGGCGCTGAGAGGCAGCAGTGCTAGCCAATGTGCTACTGTGCTGCCCTTTTTGTCTTGCACTCGAAGCTACCTTTGAAATTGATAATCTTGCATCTGTCCTAATGAGTGCAAGTTGAAAAGTTAGACACCGTGTTTCTCTCTCCAGCAATACTCAAGAATGAGAATCTTAAAATTAATATGTTGCTTGATTAAGGTCCAATGTCGATCAGTGAGTATAGAGGTGATGATTGAACAAGACTTGGTGCAAGTTAGGTCATGTCCAGCAGAATTTCGGACGACCTCAAATTTATTTAGGATAGAACATGGGAAACCAGGCAGGAGTGCATTGAAATGGCCAAGTCTAGAGGTAACGAAGATATGAGCCAGGGTTGCAGCAGTGGATGAGCTGAGGCAGGGTGAAGTTGGGCAGCGTTAAGGAGGTGGAAATTGGTGGCCTTAGTGACGGTGTGAACATGAGGCCAGGAGCTCATTTTAGGATCAACTGTGACAAAGGTTGTGAACAGACTGTTTTAATCTCATTGTTGCTAGGGAGAGTGATAGTAGCTATAGTGATTGGTAGCTAAGGAACGGAGTTTGGAATGGGGACTAAAAATAATGGCTTCAGTATTCTCGATATTTAATTGGAAGAAACCTCTGCTCCTCTAGTACTGCATGTCAACTAACCAGTTTAATAATTTAGCAACTGTGGAGGAGTCCAGAGAGTGGGTGTGCTGTCAGCTTACATGTGAAAACTAAGTCTGTGCTTTCAGATGTAGCACAATGCCATCTCTGACAAAACAGTCCACTTGTTTGACTCTTCATCTAAACTAACTCCTGCATCATGTGTATCATGGCTGCAGTGTGTCATAGTTGCAGATTGCACTGCAGCAACTTGCCAGGGCTTTTTGGCAAAACCTCCAATCCCCACCACCTAGAATAATCCAGAAACACTATCACCTCCATGTTCTCCTTTAAATTACCCACAGTTATAACTTCAACATATATTGTCATTTCTTCATTATCGCTACATCAGAATCCTAGAGCTCCCTTCAAAACAGCATTGTTGGTTGTATCATAACCATACAAACTGCAGCAAGTTATGAAGGTTCACATCACCTTCTCGGAGAAAGAAGAGACAGTTAATAAATGCTGGTCTTGCTGACAATGGCCACTTCCTTGAGAACAAAATCCACTTTTGTGCACCTATGAATCTCTACTTAAAGATTGTGATGTCTAGTCGTACTGATTATAATGAGATAAATTGCAATTTGTCTTATTGACCATCTGCTGTGTTACCTTTTCTTCTTTACCTGTTCTTTCCCAGCAAGTGAAAACATCTTATCTTTGTTCCAGTTAAAGGTCACAGACTTGATTTAACTCTGTTTCTCTCTCCATAGATGCTGAGTGTCTCTAGCACTTTGTTTTTATTTCAGGTTTCCGTTGCTTTTTTTAAAATGCCACATCTTGTTTTGTTATGAATTGTTTAGGTTGTTTCCTGGATTATAACAATCTGGATAATTGGATCTCTAACTATCTTCTTATTGGCTCGGGTTCTTGGTGGTGAGGTAAGTACTGCTTATTTCTTAATGTATGTTTTCATCCAATCTAGATAACTGTTGTATGGATCTGGTATTTTTGCAAATCCAAATCATAACTCGGCTGTCCTAATTTACAGGTTGCGTATGGTCAGGTTCTCGGCGTGATTGGATATTCTCTACTCCCTTTGATCGTAATTGTTCCAGTCCTTTTGGTTGTTCAATCTTTTGAGCTTTTATCTACAGTGATAAAGGTGAGTGTCTCATTGGTGAAAGTATTAATCTTAAGAGATGGTTACTGTGATTATGTAAAATCTTGCTTTTAGCTGTGATACTCTGTCTAGATTATGACCATACTAGGTATATTCTTATGAATGATACATTTCTTAATGCCTTAATGTCTTTGAAGCTTGAATTCAGGTACCCACTTTGATGGCCAAAACCTTCTTTGCTTTGGATCTCTGCTGTCTGTATGATTTTTTTAAAATTCAGTTAAAATATTGATTTCAACTGGCAACTGATTTGTTTTCTTTCCAAGCTAGCTATTTTAATAGTTTGCCCTGTGACATTCATATACACCATATTTCTCTTCCTCCAGAACAATACCCTTGTTAGATTTAAACCCTCATCCAGTCCATTGGGAACGTGCAACCCATTTTAGAAATAACTGCTAAAGCATTCTGTAGCTTGACTAATTACGTTATTTTCATAGAAAATCTTTGAAACATCTGGATGAATAGTAGGTCTTTCACCTTAAGTCAAAGCAATGAGTTTCAACCTCACTCAAGGTTTGCCCATACTTTCTTATGATGCGTCAGAATAACAAAGGGGGTGTGCTGTGGTATGAGAAATGACATATTTGGTTGCAATATCAAATCTAGACCTTGTCTGTCTGTTCAAATAGCTGTAGGTTCTTGCCATACTCAGAGCATTATGCCTGTGCTGTTGGATATTTATTATGCCAAAATGGCTAGCTTCATTTGCGTAAGTTACTATACTTGGAGTGTGTGAAAAACTGTGACATATTTCAGAGGGACAATGCTTCAACCTTTTTATGTATCTTGTTGAAGGATCTTTTTTCGCTTTGATCGCACGTTTTATGCACCTGGTTAGTGACATGTAGCCATTTCTTGCAAATGCAGCTGTCATCACATCGTCATGATGTATGTACAGAAACTGCTGAATACCATAAAGTACGTGATTCATTTTGCTTCTGTGACCAATAGCACTAAGTCTACATTAGCCATTTATTGTATGCCAACTATCTTGTTGTTCCTACTTCAAAATGTTCCAAATCATTATCTTTAAATAGAAATGTAGAATCCCTACAGTGCAGAAGGGAGCTTTTCAGTTTATCAAGTCTGCACCGATGCTTACCCTGTAACCCTGCGCATTTATCTCGCTAATCCCCCTAACCTATATGTCTTGGGGTACCAAGGGGCAATTTAGCATGGCCAATCAAGCTAACCTGCACATCTTTGGACTATAGGAGGAAACTGGAACAAACCCATGCAGACACGGGTGGAGGGATTTTATGGTTGCGCTCGTCCTGAAACGGGAAAATCCCGCCCAAGGCAACGGACCTTTGCTTGGTCCGTCCCTCGCCCACTATGAATCCCATGGTGAGCAGGACGGGAAAATTCACCTTGGGGAGAACGTGCAAACTCAACACAGACAGTCACCCAAAGCCAGAATTGAACCCGAGTCCCTGGTGCTGTGAGGTAGCAGTGCTGACCACTGTGCCACCGTGCCACCCAATTGTGGCATGAAGATTATCATTGGACCATTAGCTTATTGTGATACGATTAAGAAGTACAAACTTTATCTGCCAACATTTTTGGAGCAGATTTATGCATCAATGCTAAACTTGTACAGCGTTAAGTGCACTGCAAAAGTTAAGATCTGAATCTTTTTGGCCTCCTGTTGATATACAATTTACAGTGTGTAGCTTCAGTGCCTTTCCCACAACATGAATTTTGAGGATTGGAATTTGCTGTATGTGGAATTGAGGATGCAAGTCACTTTGTTTATTCTGGTATAATATATTGAAGATGTTCAAACCTGGTAATGAATTGTACTGACCAATCTTATTTTTCAGCTGTTTGGCGTATTCTGGGCTGCTTACAGCGCTGCTTCCCTGCTGGTTGGAGAAGAATTCAAAACAAAGAAGCCGCTTCTGATATATCCAATATTTCTTCTGTATATTTACTTTTTATCCTTGTACACTGGTGTCTGATATTCAAGAGACCTAAAAATGGAAGTACTTTTTGGACTCAGTTTGGCAAGGTCTGTTGAAAGGAAATTGTTGAAGAGAAGTGCTATTGACTCCACACGTTGAAGAAGATGGGTTTCTTCCCTGACCTCCAGACTTCAAGTGGTTATTTTCAGGTCTAAAGCATAGCTCTAAGGTTTTAAAACACTAGAAAGAAGCTTGATACATTTGTATTTAATATTTTTTATGCTGTTTTGGTTTTTGTGAAAACAACTTGGACCGAAGACGAAGACTGTGACCAGTTTGACTGGGAGTAGATGGTGGAACAGTGCTACCTGCCCTGTGCCAAAGCATCAAGAATGAAAAGCCAAGGATGTGCATTTATGTCAAATGCATTTTGGATTTCAAAAAAATACATGTTAAAGCATTGTGTTTTGAGATCATTGTACCTTTTTAAAATGTGCAGATTTATGCGATTCTAATAAGTGAAATTGATTTTGTAAATAACTTTATTTAAGGCAATGCAATCCTGCAAACTGATTTATTCCAAGCATTTTAAAAGTTCACTTTGTGTAGATGAGTTCAAATTTCAGTTTAAGTTGGGTGCCTTTTGCTTGGATTTTTTTTAGCTGCTTTCTGGCTGTTGTATACAAGAGTTAATAACATACGCATTTGTAAAATAAACTGCAAATAAGGTGTCTGTGGTTGCCTTTTTTAAAAAATATGTACAAACTATTTACCTGATTATGTTCCTTTTATTCAGATTTGGATTCAACGGTACAACTTGACTTTTTCCTCTAAATGTGTTGGGTTTAAATTGCATGGCATGATTTCATCGTTCGTGTTAAACTTTTTTTTTAAAAGAACAATGAGCTTAATTAACTTGGTTGATGGAATGGAAGTGCACAATCCATAAGAATGGATACAGGCTATATAACCAATGTGAAAATGGACAAATTTATGCTGGATTATCGGGTCAAACTCCATCCTACTAGTATGACCTTAAACTAGCTGGTTCAAATACATGATTTATGTTCAAGGCTGAGATGAACAGGTTTTTAATCAGTAAGGGAATCAGGGTAATAAGGTGGACAAATGGAGTTGAGGATTATCATGATCTTATTGAATGGCAGATGAGACTCAATGGGCTGAATGGCTTACTACTATTGCTATGTCTTATAGTCTTTTGAGGTAAGCAGCTTCCTTTATGGAACCATTTTTACATTTGTCATACCTTAACTGCTTAGGTCTACCACCATTAAGAGCAATAATTTGGCACTAAAGATGCTTCAATTTTACTTGACTGTCAAAGCAGATGTTTCTCTCTCAATGTACTTACGAATATAAGAAACCCAACAGTCAATGGCAGTAGAGACTCACTCTTTAACTGATCTTGCAATGTGCGGGAGCCTGCTAAAGATATTCAACTAATTCAGTGCATCCGTACGTCGAGTTGAGGTGCAAAACATAGTTTGACATAAGCATAATTATGACAGATGTGGCAAGTGACCATTCCCACTTTATAAGATTTATTCTGCATTATAACTGAATCAAGCCTTTTTTAAGTATCTGAAACATTCTGCAATTAGGAAACGTGTAAAAGGAGAAGTAAATTTTTTTTGCACGTACAGGACTCTTTGTATATGTGCAGAGGAACATAACCCCTTCCCCTTTAATGATATACCACTATTGTACTAACCCAACCTGTACTGTTATTTATATTGATGTTTGTACGAAGGGATTCTCGATCATGCGGAGTTCGCTATATACAAATTTGAACATGTACTTCGTTGTTCTAGCATTATGATTTGGATTGCAATAATGTTCCAGATCTATTATTTCGAGCAGCTTTATCAATAAAAACTCTCCTAATCAATTCCTTTCAAGACTGAAAACTCAAGTTTTTCCATTCCATTCTCAATGCGGGCTTGTGGACTGATCAATATCATGTTCTTCTGTGAATTGCCATTGTCGGGCAATACAGCAGGATATAGATAGGCTGGAAAATTGGGCGGAGAGGTGGCAGATGGAGTTTAATCCGGATAAATGCGAAGTGATGCATTTTGGAAGAAATAATGTAGGGAGGAGTTATACAATAAATGGCAGAGTCATCAAGAGTATAGAAACACAGAGGGACCTAGGTGTGCAAGTCCACAAATCCTTGAAGGTGGCAACACAGGTGGAGAAGGTGGTGAAGAAGGCATATGGTATGCTTGCCTTTATAGGACGGGGTATAGAGTATAAAAGCTGGAGTCTGATGATGCAGCTGTATAGAACGCTGGTTAGGCCACATTTGGTCGCCGCACTACCAGAAGGACGTGGAGGCGTTAGAGAGAGTGCAGAGAAGGTTTACCAGGACGTTGCCTGGTATGGAGGGTCTTAGCTATGAGGAGAGATTGGGTAGACTGGGGTTGTTCTCCTTGGAAAGACGGAGAATGAGGGGAGATCTAATAGAGGTATACAAGATTATGAAGGGTATAGATAGGGTGAACAGTGGGAAGCTTTTTCCCAGGTCGGAGGTGACGATCACAAGGGGTCACGGGCTCAAGCTGAGAGGGGCGAAGTATAACTCAGACATCAGAGGGACGTTTTTTACACAGAGGGTGGTGGGGGCCTGGAATGCGCTGCCAAGTAGGGTGGTGGAGGCAGGCACGCTGACATCGTTTAAGACTTACCTGGATAGTCACATGAGCAGCCTGGGAATGGAGGGATACAAACGATTGGTCTAGTTGGACCAAGGAGCGGCACAGGCTTGGAGGGCCGAAGGGCCTGTTTCCTGTGCTGTACTGTTCTTTGTTCACCAAAACTTGAAAGAATACAAGGCATGGTCTAACCAGAATACTTTACTATATTTTATTTGAACAAGACTTGTTTAAATGTATAGCTCAGCAACCTATTTGCTTTGAGTGCTTTTCTGCAGTAATTAAAAATGGTACGTCAGTTAAAGTCCCTTACATTTGATCCTTTGTTCTTTTGGCACCATCCATTCTCAGATCTTATACTGTTTTAAGCATAAGTAGCTTTCTACAGAAATTTGGCAAACATTTTTAGAAGTTGAGATAGACATCTTGTAGACCCTCACCTTCAATAGCACTGGTAATATATTGTCTTTTTCATGTGACTTTGGACAGGAATTTGAATTAAATATTGTTTCAGATTAGCTACAGGGGTTTTTGATCCAGTTTAACAGGTTACATTTCCCAAATAGTTTTGTGTCCATGCTACGGTTAAAAAATCATGAAATTTCTACTTGTCCTTTTGGTTGTTTTTGAGTTGTTTGTGCATGCAAGTTTCCAGCCGGGAGATGTGAATGAATTAATATTTTCTAACCTAACCAAGTATCTGCTTTAAAGGAACACCATTAATATCTCCAGTTTAACATTTGTGGCATAAGAAGGTTTCCACTGACATAAAAGCACTGTCTTTACTAGTCACCAACTCTGTTGTAAGTCGCACTTCGATTGTGTGCTGGGGACAGGAATATCATCTCAACACCTAGAAACCACCTTGGTCTTTGGTAAATTATTTCTGAACTCCGAAAAGAATTCAATTTAAATTCTGCGGACTGATTCAAACTTTGTTTGTGAGATCAATACCTTGCTGGTTGATCTGAATTTTATCCTGATTGTAACTCTATGACAGCATATTTACCAAGTTTTAAAGAGAAGATTGAAGAGTGTGTTGGGTATAAAAAGGTAAAGTCGCCATAGTCCCAGATGACCATAGGCTACTCTCCCCTTTGAGGGGAGAGCTGACTGGTAGTGATTTAACCTGAGGATAACCACACCTTGGCAAGGGGAAAGGTTGAGAAGGGTGAGCCTTCATGAATAATCTCAGCCAGTACAGGAATTAAACCTGTGATATTGGCATCACTCTGTATTACTAACCAGCTGTCCAACAAACTAAGTTCTGTGGTCTTTTCATTGTACCATGATAAAAAGGTAATTGTCTTATTTCTGGAATGTAAGTTTCAGCTTGGTTGCTTATGGAAACTGCCTACTTGCTGTCAGTTCTGGTGGGAGGAAAAGCTGAAATAATGACATTTCCTCAGAAGACAAGCAAAATGAATAAAATCAGACCTCAATTACCATCTGCACCCCACCACCACCACTGCATCCATGTGCTTGCTATCTATCTCTGGAGGTCACAAGGTAGGGATTGTCTTTGGATGGAAAAATTATTTGAACTATAGAAAGAGGGAATGTGTCTGGATAGGTTGACCTCAATAAGGAAAAACATTTAGTCAGAGTGCCAAGTTTTTCCAAGATTTGATATCAAACTCGGAGAGAGTTCCAGCTGAATGGTGGACGAAAGGATTACAGCTATGGTGGCATTTTATAATGGTCTGAGCCCAGTTACCCTTCCCAATGTCTCCTTTGGCTTGTTTCCTACTTTTGTCTACACCTTTGAGTACCTTGGCATATTTTTTTTCTACTTTTTAAGTACAAGGTAAAACATGAATTATATGGCATAAAGTACTTTTCAAAGATTTTTTGATCTCTTAACAGATTACCAGTATTTTATCGATTCACTGCAACCTTCGAAAATGAAGTTGATGAAATTGATAGGAAGGATGTGCTGAAAAGGCTGGCTATGCTTAAGAGCGGCGAAGTCGCCTGGTCAGGATTGTTTTCAGCCCAGATTGCTTAAGGAAATAGGAGTGATGCCAACAGAAGGACTTGCTGATAGGGAGTCCCAGAGGATTGCAGAGTGGCAAATGAGACCTTTTTTGAGAGAGGGTGCAAGGACATTCCTAGTAATGACAAACCAGTAATTTTAACATCCGGGATGGATAAGGTTTTAGAAACACTTGAGGAAAAATATCAGGCATTTGGAAAGATTTGACATAATTAAAGAGAGCTAGCATGGATCTGGTTTTTTTTAAATTAGATTTTGTTTGACTTTTTGAATTTTTTGATGTAGTAACAAGAGGTTGATATAGACACTGTAATGATTTGTTCTCCATTATAGATTTAAAGAAATCCTTTGACAAAGTACCACATAAAAGTCTGATTAACACAGTTGAGGCTCATGGAATAGGAGGACAATTTTCAGCTTGGATTTTAAAAATATTGGCTTAAGGACAAAAAACAGCAAGTCATGGTGAATGGTGGTTTTTGAGACTGGAGGATTGTAAATTGTGGTGTTCCCAAAGGCCAGTGCTAGGGCCATTGCTTTTTGTAAATAATGACTTGGATAGTGGAATACAAAGTAAAATTTCAAAATTTACCAATGATTCCAAACTGGAGGTATGGATGACAGCGAGGGTGACACCAATCAACTGCAATAGGACATAGGCTAACAGAATGGGCAGACAAGTGGCAGATGGAATCTAATACTACTCAGTAAGGTGATACACTTTGGAAAAATAATAGGAAGAGGCAACATGGCACAGTTCTAAGAAGGACTTGGTGGTTCGTGTCCATAGGTCTAGATCTTTGAAAGTGGGAAGTGATTAGCAAAGCATATGCAATCCTGGGCTTCATAGGCATTTGAGTATAAAGCAGGGGCTTTATGCTGATCCTGTATGAAGCTCTAGTTAGGCCACAACTAGAGTTTTGCATCCAGTTCTGGTCATCAAATTTTAGGAAGGATGAGGATCTTTGAGAGGGTGTAGAGGAGAATGGTTCTACAGGTCAGGGAATTTAGCTACAATGTTGGGCTGGAGAAGCTGGAGTTGTTCTCCTTGGAGCAAAGGTGATAAATGAGATTTGAGAGAGTACAAGATTTAGGACAGGCTGAGATGAAGACGACAAAAGTTGTTTCCATTAGCTGCTTGAGCAAGAACAAAGAGACACAGATTTAAAATGTCCAGGCAAGTGATGTAGTGGGCTTGTGAGGAAGAACCTTTTTTACACTGAGTGGTAATGACCAGGGACTCTGCCTAGAGGGATGGTGAAGATGAATGATTTCAGAAGGAAATTGGATGGGCACTTGAGCAAATAAACTTACAGGAGTACAGGGATAGAGGGGATTAGATTGATCTACAGAGAACCAGCACAGACTCAGAATAAATGATTGCCTTTTGTACCATTGTGACCCGAAAAACATGTTCCTGTGAGCAGAAGATGATGAAGTCAGAATAGTTTCATGAAGGGGAAATCACGCCTGACAAATTTAATAGAGTTCTTTTAGGAGTTATCAGCCAATGTTGTATATTTGGATTTTCAAAAGACATTGATAAGGTGTGTTAGGGGAATTTTCTGGGGGTTTCCCTTTGGAGGTCTTGCATTCAGCTGAAGCGAGAGACAGTATGCAGTCAAAGACATTCTTTATTTGACCAATACGCACTGGGAGAGATATGCCGGACGAATTCCAACTTCTCTCTAAAATTACATCACGTGAACACATCTGATATACTATTTTCAAAGATTCGTATTCCCCGCCCAATCTGTCATACAAACTGGATAGTCTGGTTACATTAATACACATTATCTACCTTGGCCAAAAGCATTCCACCCCCTGGCATAATTAGGAATTCATTGGCTAATTTGAACCCAAAAGTCTTTCCTCCATTGCTTAGCAGCCTGCTTATGTACATCAGACTGGTGTCAAGCCGTGAAAATTGATAAGGAGTCACTTTCCCTGTCTGGCCAGCCGTACCTTTATCAGTAAAAGCTGAATACTTCCATTCATTGAAATTAGCACTTGAACACTTCTATTTATTTACAATCTCAGCAATGCTCCAGCTGCAAGGACTTTAATAATTCTGTACCCTATTGTTACCAGAGAATGCAGTCAGTCTGATTTCACTTTTCCGTATTATGCTGTGGGGCAGTTGCTTTTGACCAAAGCTCACAAACACCTTTAAATCTACAATTCAAAGTTACAATACTTGTTAAAAATCCATTACTATTGATTATATATGTAGTTAATATGCAATACCTTTGTATAAAATATGTAGGAGGCATATTGTGATACCTTTGGTATGTAGATAAGGCACAATATGGCCCCTAACTAACCTATTTTGGTTTGAAAGCCCCTTAAGCAGAAGTTTCAGTATCTCCTGCTACAGATGCCACACAAAAGGCTACTATTCAAGATAGGAGCTCATGGTGTTGGAGCTAATTTCCTGGCATGGATAGAGGAAGTAGCGATAAAGGGGTCTTTCTCAGGTTAAAGAGCAGTAACCAATGGTGTGCCATTGGGGCTGCAGCTCTTCACTATATATAAATGATTTGGAGGAAAGTGCAGTGCTTCTTCAATGTTGGAGAACCAGTCTTGAATTTTGTGCTCAAGTTCTGGAAGGGGACCTTAGTTTTCAGGGTATTTAGTGAAAGGACATAGTTTGACCCCAATCACCACTGCGGTAGAGTTTGATGTGATTCTGTATGTGAAGATCACAGCTTGTACGTCATGGAATAGATGCATGTTGCTGACAAATTTCTGAGGGCTGTCAAATTTGAGGCAAATACTCCATAATCCCTCGGAGTTGAAGGCTTTTGTGAGGTTAAAAGGGTCATGTACAATGATTGGTGCTGTTCCTTGCATTTTTCTTGGATTTTCCACACAGTGAAGATCATGTTGTGTGGTGCCTCTCGATGGGTGAAAAACTGCATTACAACCCTGGAAGGAGCTGTTCAGCCACCTTGAGGGTTGATCAAGGAGGATCCTTGCAATGGTCTTCCCTGCAGCGGACAGCAGGGAATCTCCTCTCTAGCTTTCGCAATTGAACTTGTCTCTCTTCCTGAATATAGTCATGAACTCAGCAGAGAATGATGGTCCTCTTCCACATCACTCCTACAACACACTCTCCCATCTATTATGATCAATGCTGAGAATTTGGAAAAGGTGAACCATTTTTCATATCTTGGGAACCTCCTGTCAATGAAGGCAGCAGTGGATAAAATTCATCCTTCCTACCCATGTGCCAATTCAGCCTTCGGTTGACTGAGGAGTATTTGAGGACCAGGATCTCAAACCTGAGATTGTCAGGGTTTACCAGTGACCCCCATGCCCCGTATGCTTCAGAGACTTGGACAACATACAGCAGTGCCTCAAAGTATTGGAGAAGTACAAAGAAAATTACAGCACAGGAACAAGTCCTTCCGGCCCTCCAAGCCTGCACTGACCATGCTGCCCGACTGAACTAAAACCCCCTACCCTTCCGGGGACCGTATTCCTCTATTCCCATCCTATTCATGTATTTGTCAAGACGTCCCTTAAAAGTCACTATCGTATCTGCTTCCACTACCTCCCCCGGCAGTGAGTTCCAGGCACCCACCTGGGTGTAAAAAAACTTGCCTCGTACATCTCCTTTAAACTTTGCCTGTCACACCTTAAACCTATGCCCCCTAAAAAAAAAAGTAGCATCAGTAGTAGTGCCTCTGTAAGAACCTCCACATCCAGTGACAAGGAAGGTGGTCCAATAGCAACATCCTCTTCCCAAGCCAACATGCTCTTCAGTGAGACACTAATTACTCAAAACCAGCTCTGGTGGGGAGGACATGTCATTTGTATGACACCAGACACTTGAAGCGATTACTTGGAACCTGGCCATGGCAGGAGACTCCCAGGAAGAGAATGTAAATGCTTTAGGGATGTCCTCAAAGCATCCCTGAAAAGGTCAAACATCCCTACCGACTCATGGGAATCTCTGGCTTATGACTGAGTAAAATGGGGAAGGCTCACTTGCATTGGCACCAATCCCATCCAAAGACCTCATTGGGACCATGCAGAGATAAAGTCGAGGCATTGAAGAGGGTGCACAAACCGCCCAACAACTCATCTACCTCACCTTTCATGCACCACCTCCCCATATGTGGCAGAGTCTGTGGATTGTGCATTGGACAGGTCCACCATCTCTGAATCCAATGAACTGGTGTGGAAGCAAGTAATCCTTGATTCCGGAGGACTGCCTAAGAAGAAGCGCAGGTCCGGAGTGGGACTTGAATCTGGAACCTTATGACTCAAAAACGGAATTGTTACAGAACAGAGGAAGCCATCTGGCTGAACATGTCTGCTATGGTTCTCCAAATGAGCATTATGACAAGGGTATTCCCTTGTCTTTTCTTCATAGCCCTTTACACTGTTTCTATTTGACTAATCATCTAATGCCTTCTTGTACTCTATGCTACTATTAATAAAGCCCAGAATATTATATGCTTTATTAGCTGCTGTCCATCTGTCCTGCCACCGTTATTCACCTATGTACATATCTAACCAAGTGCCTCTGCTCCTGCACTCCTTTAAGAGTTTTACCTCTTTGTATTGTCTCTCCATGTTCTTCCTACCAAAATGCATCACCTCACACTTTTCTGCATTGAACTTAATCTGCCACTTATCCGCCCATGCCCATTTCACCAACTTATCTAAGTCCTTTTGAAGTTCTACACTGTCCTCTTTATATTTTACAATACTTCCAAGCTTGGTATCATCCACTAACTTTGATATTGCTCCCCCCACTCTCCCCCCGCCCCCCCACCCCAAGATCTAGATCATGAATATATATCAGGAAAAGCAAGGATCCCATAATGACCACTGGGGAACACCACTACAAACCTTCCTCCAACCTGAAAAATATCCACTCACCATTACGCTGTTTCCTACTTTTCAGCCAATTTTGTATCTACGTTGCTACTGTCACTTTTATTCCATGAGCTATAACCTTTCTCACAAGTCTGTTGTGTAGCACTATCAAATGTCTTCTGAAAGTCCATATACACCACATCAAGAGCTTTAACCTCATCTATTCTTTCTGTTACCTCCTCAAAAACTCCAGCAAGTTAAACACAATTTCCCCTTTAGAACCATGTAATCTCCTGGGAAAAGAAAGTAAAGGGATATAAACACAGGCTAATTGGGGAGGGGAGGGGGAGGGGGGGACACAAAAAAAATCCTGTGGGCCAATTTAAGCAAATGAAACCAGTGCAGGAGATCATGTTTTTCCTGATTTACACAACAGGATATCAATCTCCTGTGCAAGGTGATCTTTGCCTCAGCCCTTGTAATGTCCAACTCTCACATAAAGGAACAGTATTTCTGTAAGCTTTTTCCCTAAAGATTGGGAAATTTTCCCAAACACATTCCTCTGCATTCTGGATTTTTAAAATTAAAACATCAGACTCGAAATGCAAACAAGTCTAAACAAGTAAATAATCAAGGCCATTGAATTACCAATTTCCAGGAAAATATTTGCATGTTCACATTATTTGACCATTGAAGCAGTGGCAACACTCATTGTTTGTCACATCACGAAATTTTAATTATTGAACTATCAGAAATTAATAACCATGATAATATATTGTCAGTCACATAGTGTAATGTAAGTTCACATTGTGTAGAACCAACAACTTAATTCATGTAGTACCTTTAACTTAGAAACATTTTACTGGCCTTCCACAGAAATATAAATGGACAAAAATCAACCCTGGTCTAAACAATGGGATCTTTGGATGTGTGGCAAAAAAGTTTGTAAAGAAGAATTGTCTTAAACACAAGGAATAAGAGTAGGAGGAGACCATTTGACCCATTCAACACGATCATGGCCAATCTGCCAGCTTAACTATATCTTTCTGCACTAACTTTATCATAGAATCATAGAAACCTGACAGTGTAGAAAGAGGCCATCTGGCCCATTGAGTCTGCACCGACCACAATCCCACCCAGGCCCTACCCCACTATCCTTGCACATTTTACTCGCTAATCCCTCTAACCTACACATCCCAGGACACTAAGGGGCAATTTTAGCATGGCCAATCAACCTAACCCGCACATCTTTGCACTTTGAGGAAACCGGAGCACCTGGAGGAAACCCACGCAGACACGAGGAGAATGTGCAAATTCCACACAGACAGTGACCCAAGCCGGGAATCAAACCCAGGTCCCTGGAGCTGTGAAGCAGTAGTGCTAACCACTGTGCTACCGTGCCGCCCAATATATCCTACGGTTCACTTAGTACCCAAGAATCTATCAATTAGTGTTGAATTAGTCGTACTTCCTCAAGGTAGGCATTCCTGGAAGAAAAATGGCAGTGGATTAAACACTGAAATAGGCAAAATACTGTGGATGCTGGAATCTGAAACAAGAACAGAGAATGCTGGAAAAACTCAACAGGTCTGGCAGCATCTGTAGAGAGAGAAAACAGAATTAATGTTTTGGGTCCATCTGACACTTCATCAGAACTAAACAGAGGGAGAAATGTGTTGGATGTTAAATTGTAGCTAGGATGGATTGTAACAAGATGTAGCAACCTTCAGAACACAAGACAGATGGCCTGGTTTTGGGAAGGTGGGGTGATGGGGATGGGGATGGAGAGAGGGTTATTGCATTGAGATGATAAATGTATGGGATATTAAAAGAGGGGCTTACGGAGGAGAAAGGTCACAGTTTAAGGGTGCTGAACTCAAGTGTTGAGTCCTCAGGGTCGTAACATGCCTAATCGGAAGGTGAGCGGTCCTTCAGTTTGCATTGGGCTTCACTGGAGTATTGCAGCAGGTAAAGAATGGACATGTGGGCAAGTTAAAATGACAAGCAACAGGGAAGATTGGGATCATGCTTGCAGGCTGAGCGAAGGATTCCTCAAAGTGGTCACCCAGTCTGCACATAGTCTCCCCAGTGTAGAGGAAATCGCATTGAGAGCAGTGAATACAGTAGACCAAATTGAATGAAGTGCAAGTGGAATGCTGCTTAACTTGAAAGGAATGTTTGGGGCCATGAATGGTGACGAGGGTGGAGCTAAGGTGCAAGTGTAACACCTTCTGTGATTGCAAGGAAAGGTGCTGTGGGAAGGGAATGGAGAATTGGGCATAATGGAGGAGTGGACCAGGGTGCCATGGACAGAGCACCCTCTGTGGAATGCCAACAGGAGGGGTGAGAGAAAATGTGTTTCATGGTAGCATCTTGCTGCAGTTTGTCATCGAATCATAGAATCCCTACTGTGCAGAAGGAGGCCATTCGGCCCATCAAGTCTGCACTGACAGCAGTCCCACCCAGGTCCTATCCCTGTAACCCCACTTATTTACCCTGCTAGTCCCTCTGACACCAAGGGGCAATTTAGCATGGCCAATCCACCTAACCTACACATCTTGGGACAATTTAACATGGCCAATCCACCTAACTCAGACATTTTTGGACTACAGAAGGAAACTGGAGCACCCGGAGGAAACCCACACAGACACAGGGAGAACGTGCAGACTCCACACAGACAGTCACCCGAGGCCGGAGATTAACCCAGGTTAATGGTGCTGTGAGGCAGCAGTGCTAACCACTGTGCCATTCTTCCTAATTGCTTACTTTTGATCCTCAACAGGGTTGAACCTGGGATTTGGAGATTCACTCCAGCCAAGGACCAGTAACGATTCCAAGTAAAGAAAATGCTACAATGCCATATATTGATACTATCAGCAAAAGGATTGGTGTAACAGTGCATTATTAAAATAAAAATGAATTTTCTAGTATTCCAGCAGCAGGATTAGTAAAATGATGGTATGAGAAGTTTTTTTGAGAAATGAAGCTTCATATCACATCTTGATGAAAGGTCACAAACCTGAAAGGTTAACTCTGTTTTTCTCCATAGATGCTGCAAGACCTTTTGAGTGTTTCCAGCATTTTTTGTTTCGAAACCACATCAGATTTTGTTTTCAGTTTAACAAATAATGGGTAAATTAGTTAAGTAGTGAACAAATTAATATCCTACAGAAAAAGGTTGACTGAAGAAAGAACTTGCATTTATCATGCACTTTTCATGACCTCAGGTCATCCCAGAGCATTTTATAGTTAAGGAGGTACAGGTATTTTGAAGCGCAATTGCTGTTGTACTGTTTAAGTCCATAAATGGTGAAATAATAAAAAGACCACAACTCTAATAACTATGCTAACTTTTTAGAAATGACTTTGACAATATTTATTTTTCTTCCTGCACAACATCGCTGGATTATTTATACAGACTGCCCTTTAGACGCCTTTCTTTCTTTTAGGAATTTCAAACTGATCAGTTTCTTCTTTGAAAGAAAATCAAAGTAACTTTCTAATTCCATCCTTCAAAATCATACCCTTTATATCCTAGAAGAGAGTCACTGGGACATCCTGGACTTTGAATATTTGACCATAAGATTTGAAAAGGAACTGACATTCACATAAATCTGAGCGAATTCCATTATCCATTCCTTGCATTTTTTAAGGGCGATATGGTTGGCACGGTGGTTAGCACTGCTGCCTCACAGCGCCAGGGATTCGAGTTCAATTCCAGCCTTGGGTGACTGTCTGTCTGGAGTTTGCAATTCACCCTGTATCTATGTGGCTCTGGTTTCCTCCTACAATCCAAAAATGTGTTGGTCAGGTGGATTAGCTATGGTTAATGTGTGAGGTTATGTGGGCGGGCCTGGGTAAGATGCTCTTCGGAAAGACGGTGCAGGTTCAATGGGCTGAGTGGCCTCTTTCTGCACTGTAGGGATTCTATGGTTCTATAAGTCTAAATTATTCTATCCATCCAGCCTGAAACTAAAAATACAAAGAGTTAGATCAAGATTTTAGTTTTTTTTAAAATGTTATATAATTGTGATTAGATTTTAAGGGTCACGAACCAAATAAGACTAAATAAACATCCCTATTTTGTCACAATAAACAGTTGCATGTACTATGTAGGAAAGCCATATGAAATGTCTAATGGATCAATTTCATAATGCTGAACATGATAGTGGTTTTACCGTACAAGTGGGGAGAAATTGCTACTCTTTGAAAATGAAAGCAGAATTTGCTGACTTCGTGTAGAGCCTGAACATACTATTCCAGAATGACTAAAGATTTTTATGGAAGCATGAATCAGGCTCATCAACACCACCACATATAGAAACATAGAAAACTACAGCACAAAACAGGCCCTTCGGCCCCACAAGTTATGCTGAACATATCCTTACCTTTTAGGCCTACCTATAACCCTCCATCCTATTAAGTCCCATGTACTCATCCAGGAGTCTCTTAAAAGTCCCTATTGAGTTTGCCTCCACCACCACTGACGGCAGCCGATTCCACTTGCCCACCACCCTGTGTGTGAAAAACTTCCCCATAACATTTCCCCTGTACCTACCCCCCAGCACCTTAAACCTGTGTCCTCTCGTAGCAGCCATTTCCACCCTGGGAAAAAGCCTCTGAGAGTCCGCCTGATCTATGCCTCTCAACATCTTATATACCTCTATTAGGTCTCCTCTCATCCTACGTCTCTCCAAGGAGAAAAGACCGAGCTCCCTCAGCCTATCCTCATAAGGCATGCCACTCAATCCAGGCAACATCCTTGTAAATCTCCTCTGCACCCTTTCAATCTTTTCCACATCCTTCCTGTAATATGACAAATGTTTTCCCATTTCAGGTGCACAACGTCATGCGAATGAGGGACCCAAATGGCTGCATTGGAAATGACCAAATTCACAGTGCAACATCTCTGAACTTTTCACTTTTAACAGTGTTGTGTTGCTGGACACTGAGCAAAAAGATTATAGGAACCATTGGAATATAGAAAGGGAGGAAGGGAGGAGGGGAGAAGCAAAAAGAAAAGCAAAATGAAGTGTGAAGTAAAACTGAACAAAAAGGGAGAAGAAAGGAAATTAATGCAATTTGAAACTGGACTGAAGAATGCCTTATTTTCAATGTAGCAGAACTAAATCATGAACAGGTTGTTCCTTACTACCAGTTTGACGAGCATGGTCTGCTCCTATGTTTTTCAGAAGTATACAGAAACATACATAGAAAATAGGAGTAGACCATTCAGCCTTTCGAGCTTGCTCTGTCATTCATTTTGATCATGGATGATCATCAAATTCAATACCCTGATCCCTCTTTCCCCCCCATATCCATTCAGCTCCAAGAAATCACACGTTTTAGCCTCAACTACTTTCTGTGGTAGTGAATTCTACACATTCACCACACTCTGGGTAAAGAAATTTCTCCTCACCTCAGTCCTTATCCTCAAACTATGACCCTTAGTTCTGAACTATTGGAAATATTCTTTCTGAATATACCCTGTCTAATCCTGTTAGAATTTTCTAAGTTTCTATGAGATCCCCTCTCACTCTTCGAAAGTCCAATGAATATAATCCTAACCGGCTTAGTCTCTCCTCATTTGACAGGCCTACCTTCCCAGGAATCAGCCAGGTAAACCTTCGCTGCACTCAACCTACAAGAGCATTCTTCCTCAGATAAGGACGCCAAAACTGCACACAGTACTCCTGTTGTGGCCTCATCAACGCCCTATAAAAATGTCTCAACTAATCAGTCAAGCTGCCTGATTTAAATTTTCAAATAATGCTTGGCAGTTAATCGTTAGTCACCATTAACCGGTGCATTCTCCATGGCAATGCCTCAACCAATCAGTGTCCACGTACCAACTAGAGCTCTCTTTTCACACAGTATGACATTGTTGTTTTCCTTGACATTGGTATTTTTGTGAATGTTCTGTTGAGTGCAAGGTGAAAAACTTTGACAAAATATATTTTTCAGCAAAACACCATTATATTTATGTGGGCATGGAATGAGCTGTCTGTAAGTGAATACATTGAGGCAGGAGCAGTCAGGTTTTGAATTGGGAAAGGGTTGTGGTGTTATACAGAAATTACCCAGTCTTCGCATTTCATTGCTGTGTTAAACAAAGCAAACTATTTTTCAGATAATTTAAATGTTTTTAAATACTTCCAAAGTAATACTTAGTTCAATGAGTGCTGCCTGCCTTGCTCCTGATGTGCCATGATACTTACTGGAAAACCAACAAATACAGTGCCAATTGTTGATGCTGACATTGGCAATATTTATGGTGTATTTCACTGATCTCTTTGTTGTAGGAACATCTGGGCCACCATGCTGTACCATATGTGTAAGGTCAAATGTTGGGAACTTCTAATGATCAACTAATTTCCATTATTATGTTGGCAGATAATTGAAGTTCCCCATAACTCAATATTCAAACCCCTTGCCACAATAAAGGCTCATATGCTTGCTCGAACCTACACATATTCAAATGCAGGGAACCAACCACTGCAGGCAAAATAAATCAAGTCCAGGCACTGCGCCTTTGTTTGAATTTTTTTTGTATTCATTCGTGGGACATGGACGTCGCTGGCTGGCCAGCATTTATTGCCCATTAAATTAAACAAAAGCATAGGGACAATAGTCCCCTGGTTCATTCTACATGACAAAGCCTTGACTAATCAGAGCATACTCACCAACAAACCCTTTTCTCAAGCAGTGTAAATCATTGCTCCCTTTGAAACTTGGCATTCATACATCTACCTGATGAGTGCAAGATGAAAAACTTCAACCATGTGGCTTTTTATTCAGCAGTAAATAAAGGAATGTTACATTTTGTACAAATGCTTTTTATCCATAGCCAATATTATCTGTTCAATATTTTTTCAATATTCTTTTATCTTTAATCAAACAAACAAACTCATTGTTTTTAAAATGACAAGGAACACACAAACACAAGTAGGCTATTCAGCCCTTAGAACCTGCTTCCCCAATCAGCTAGATCATGGCTGATCATCTACTTCAATGTCACTTTCACATGCTATCACCATACCCCATGACGTCATTTGTATTTAGGAATCTATTGATCTATGCCATTAATGTAATCAATGATTGAGCTTCCATAATCCTCTGGGGTAGAGAATTCCAAAGATTCACTATCCTGAGTGAATAAATTCCTCCTCATCTCAGTCCTAAATTACGTACCACTTACTGTGAAACTGTTTCCCATGGTTCTTGAACAACCAGAGGAAACACAGAAAATAGCAGGAGTAGGCCATTCAGCCCTTCAAGCATGCTCCATCATTCATTTTGATCAAAGCTGATCATCCAACTCAGTAGCCTGATCCAAACTTGCCCCCATCTCCTTTACCCCAAGAGCTGTACCTAACTCCTTCTTGAAAACATACAATCATAGAAATCATAGAAACCCTACAGTGCGGAAGGAGGCCATTCGGCCCATCGAGTCTGCACTGACCACAATCCCACCCAAGCCCTACCCCCACATATTTACTTGCTAATCCCTCTAACCTACGCATCTCAGGACTCTAAGGGGCAATTTTTAACCTGGCCAATCAACCTAACCCGCACATCTTTGGACTGTGGGAGGAAACCGGAGCACCCGGAGGAAACCCACGCAGACACGAGGAGAATGTGCAAACTCCACACAGACAGTGACCCGAGCCGGGAATCGAACCCGGGACCCTGGAGCTGTGAAGCAGCAGTGCTAACCACTGTGCTACCGACAATGTTTTGACCTCAACTGCCTTATGTGGTAGTGAATTCCATAGGTTTATCATTTGTGGGTGGAGAAAATAAAAATAAAAAAGGCAGCAAGTTGGACAGTGGTCAGCACTGCTACCTCACAGCACCAGGGGTGGGTTTCCTACAGGTGCTCCGGTTTCCTCCCAGAGTTCATGCTAAATTTCCCCTTACTGTCCTAAGATATGTAGATTGGTCATGATCAATCCGTGGGGTTATGGGGATGGGCCTAGGTAGGGTGCTCTTTTGGAGGGCAGTGCAGACTCGATGGGCCAAATGGCCTCATTCTGCACTGTAGGCATTCTATAGATTTTTTGAGTCTGTTTTTATGTTTTTCGCTCGTTTTCATTCTTCCTTTCTTTATCAGTTTCTTGGTTCTCCTTTGTCAAGTTCTAAAATGCACCAAATTCTCAGGCTTACTACTCTTTCTGGCAACTTTATAAACCTCTTCCTTTGATTTAAAAATCTTTAACTTCTTTTGCTGTTGCTTTTTTGTTCCTTAAAGGAATATATATATGTTTGTTGTAAACCTTTTATTAGTTCTTTAAATACTCGCTATTACCTGTTTACTGTCAAATCTTTTAATATCTCCCTATCCACCACAGCCAATATGTCGCACATAGCTTCATATTTTAGTTTTACATTGAACATCATTTTCAAACTTAATGGAAAATTCTATCAAATTAAGCATACAAGTAAATTATTTTGCCAAGTGATGGTAAGACAGTGAATTGAGATACAGCTAGTGTGTTGCAAAAACATGTACAGTATATGCACACACAATCATTAATGTTAATTCCTGCCTTCTTTGTGAATCAAGCAATAGTCAGTCTTACATGTGACATAAATTATGAAAGGAAAACATACTGGTCGTGTAATTGATAAAATTAATGAGCGGGAGAAAAAAAGCATGTTGGCAGAAACGTTACGTTAACAATTAAGTAGCTGCCAACTTCCTTCTCTGACCAATCTGCCAATAATAAAGTAAGAGGAAGGATAATCAGTGGGACTGAACAATGGATTCAGCTGAAAAGTCCTTTCTTGAACTGCAGATTGTCTGAAACATTATATCCAGAAAGGCCAAAGATCAATTCAGGATCATTCAGAAGATCCTTTTAAATGATGTTACAGTCTCGGATAGATTTTCAATCGACTACTTTAGTGTAAAGCCAGTGTTGCAGATTTCCCCATCCCCATAAACGGGGGTCCATTTTCATTCATTCCAAAATCAATAGGTTTCTGTATGAGCGACCACTCTTTTACTACGTCTCATTTCATAGCAATGTGGTAAAATATTCCATGTTCTAATATTCTAATATTCAACTATTTTCTACCTTTGTTTTTAGGATAAGCTTTCCTCCCCAATCCTTCAGTGCTCGATACCCTCTTCCTCTCCCATCTGTATTCTCTACCACCTTTTCACCTGTACCTACAACCCCCCTTCCCCTGCACAAACCCCTTCTGCCCTTTTCCCTGCACCTGTCCTCTCTCTTACATAGTGCCCCCGCTCCAATTCCGCTCCCTCCCCTCTCCTCCCACCCCTCTGCCCCGCCCCACTCCCCACCCCAACCCACCCCCTCCATCGTGCCTCTCCCTCTCCCCCCACCCTCTTCCCCCCTCCCCTCGCCCCACCCTCTACCCCCGTCTCCCCCACCCTCTTCCCCACCTCCCCCGCCCTCTTCCCCACCTCCCCCGCCCTCTTCCCCACCTCCCCCGCCCTCTTCCCCACCTCCCCCGCCCTTCCCCACCTCCCCCGCCCTCTTCCCCACCTCCCCGCCCCACCCCACCTCCCTCCTCCTCCCGCCCCCTCCACCTCCCCGCCCCCCCAAATCCCCACCCCCACCCACCCCCTGCCCACCTCCCTACCCCCCCCCGGCCCCTCCCTGCCACCCACACACCCCCCCCTCCGGCCCCCCTCTCTGCCACTCACACCACAACCCCCCGGCCCCTCCCAGCCACCCACACCACCACCCCCCCCGCCCCCTCCCTGCCACCCACACACCACCCCCAACGCCCCCCTCCCTGCCACCCACACCATCCCCCCCCCGGCCCCCTCCCTGCCACCCACACCCCCCCCCGGCCCCCTCCCTGCCACCCACACTCCCCCCCCCGGCTCCCCTCCCTGCCACCTACACCACCCCCCCCCCCCGGCTCCCCTCCCTGCCACCTACACCACCCCCCCCCCACGGCCCCCCACCCCCCCCCCCCCGGCCCCCCTCCCTGCCACTCACACCACACCACCCCCCCCCGGCCCCCTCCCTGCCCACCCACACCATCCCCAGCCCCCCGGCCCCCCTCCCTGCCACCCACACCACCACCCCCCCCGGCCCCCCTCCCAGCCACCCACACCACCCCTGGCCCCCCTCCCAGCCACCCACACTCTCCCTGCCCCCTCCCACTCCCTGCCCCCTCCCACCTCCCTCTCCCTGCCCCTGCCTCCTCCCACCTCCCTCTCCCTGCCCCCTCCCGCCCACCTCCCTTCCCCTCCCTGCCACCCACAACCCCCCCCCCCCCCCAGGCCCCGTTCCTGCCACCCACACCACACCCCCCCCCCGGCCCCCCTCCCAGCCACCCACACTCCCCTGCCCCCTCCCACTCCTGCCCCCTCCCACTCCCTGCCCCCCTCCCACCTCCCTCTCCCGTGC